>NW_027447784.1:961769-1166077 GCF_038048845.1 Mixophyes fleayi | reverse complement strand
TGATTCAATTCATGATTCATGATTCAATTCATGATTCATGATTCATGATTCAATTCATGATTCATAATTTATGATTCATGATTCAATTCATGATTCATGATTTAATTCATGATTCATGATTCAAATTATGATTCATGATTCAATTCATGATTCATGATTCAATTCATGATTCGATTACTGATTCAGTTCATGAATTATGATTCAATTAATGATTTATGATTCAATTCATGAATCATGATTCATGATTCGATTCATGATTCAATTCATGATTTGATTCATGATTCATGATTCGATTCATGATTCGATTCATGATTCATGCTTCAATTCATGAATTATGATTCAATTCATGATTCATGATTCATGATTCATGATTCAATTCATGATTCATGATTCAATTCATGATTCAATTCATGGTTCATGATTCCATTCATGATTCAATTCATGATTCATGATTCAATTTATGATTCATGATTCATGATTCAATTCATGATTCATAATTCATGATTCGATTCATGATTCGATTCATGATTCATGATTCAATTCATGATTCATGATTAATGATTCATGATTCAATTCATGATTTAATTCATGATTCATGATTCAATTTATGATTCATGATTCATGATTCATGATTTATGATTCAATTCATGATTCATGACTCAATGCATGATTCAATTCATGATTCATTCTTCATGATTCAATTCATGATTCATAATTCATGATTCATGATTCGATTCATGATTCATGATTCATGATTGATTTCATGATTCATGTTTCAATTCATAATTCATGATTTAATTTATGATTCATAATTCATGATTCATGATTCGATTTATGATTCATGATTCATGATTCATTTCATGATTCATGATTCAATTCATGATTCATGATTCAATTCATGATTCAATTCATGATTCATGATTCATTTCATGATTCAATTCATGATTCAATTCATGATTCATGATTCCATTCATGATTCATGATTCGATTTATGATTCATGATTCATGATTCATGATTCAATTCATGATTCATGATTCAATTCATGATTTATAATTCATGATTCATGATTCAATTCATAATTCATGACTCAATTCATGATTCGATTCATAATTCAATTCATGATTCATGATTCGATTTATGATTCATGATTCATGATTCAATTCATGATACATGATTCATGATTCATGATTCAATTCATGATTCATGATTCATGATTCATGATTCAATTCATGATTCATGATTCATGATTCAATTCATTATTCAATTTATGATTCATGATTCATGATTCAATTCATGATTCATGATTCATGATTCAATTCATTATTCAATTTATGATTCATGATTCATGAATCAATTCATGATTCATGATTCAATTTATGATTCATGATTCAATTCATGATTCATAATTCATGATTCATGATTCAATTCATGATTCAATTCATGATTTGATTCATGATTCATGATTCGATTCATGATTCGATTCATGATTCATGCTTCAATTCATGAATTATGATTCAATTCATGATTCATGATTCATGATTCATGATTCAATTCATGATTCATGATTCAATTCATGATTCAATTCATGGTTCATGATTCCATTCATGATTCAATTCATGATTCATGATTCAATTTATGATTCATGATTCATGATTCAATTCATGATTCATGATTCAATTCATGATTCAATTCATGATTCAATTCATGATTCATGATTCAATTCATGATTCAATTCATGATTCATTTCATGATTCATGATTCGATTCATGATTCATGATTCATGATTCGATTCATGATTCAATTCATGATTCATGATTCATGATTCTTGATTCATGATTCATGATTTGATTCATGATTCAATTCATGATTCATGATTAATGATTCATGATTTAATTCATGATTCATAATTCATGATTCGATTCATGATTCGATTCATGATTCATGATTCAATTCATGATTCATGATTAATGATTCATGATTCAATTCATGATTTAATTCATGATTCATGATTCAATTTATGATTCATGATTCATGATTTATGATTCAATTCATGATTCATGACTCAATGCATGATTCAATTCATGATTCATTCTTCATGATTCAATTCATGATTCATAATTCATGATTCATGATTCGATTCATGATTCATGATTGATTTCATGATTCATGTTTCAATTCATAATTCATGATTTAATTTATGATTCATAATTCATGATTCATGATTCGATTTATGATTCATGATTCATGATTCATTTCATGATTCATGATTCAATTCATGATTCATGATTCAATTCATGATTCATGATTCATTTCATGATTCAATTCAAGATTCATGATTCCATTCATGATTCATGATTCGATTTATGATTCATGATTCATGATTCATGATTCAATTCATGATTTATAATTCATGATTCATGATTCAATTCATAATTCATGATTCGATTTATGATTCGATTCATAATTCAATTCATGATTCATGATTCGATTTATGATTCATGATTCATGATTCAATTCATGATACATGATTCATGATTCATGATTCAATTCATGATTCATGATTCATGATTTATGATTCAATTCATGATTCATGATTCATGATTCAATTCATGATTTAATTCATGATTCATCATTCATGATTCAATTCATGATTCCATTCATGATTCCCTTCATGATTCATGATTCGATTTATGATTCATGATTCATGATTAATGATTCATGATTCAATTCATGATTCATAATTCATGATTCATGATTCAATTCTTGATTCATGACTCAATTCATGATTCGATTCATAATTCAATTCATGATTCATGATTCGATTTATGATTCATGACTCATGATTCAATTCATGATACATGATTCATGATTCATGATTCAATTCATGATTCATGATTCAATTCATGATTCGATTCCTGATTCAATTCATGATGCATGATTCAATTCATGAATTATGATTCATGATTCATGATTCAATTCATAATTCATGATTTATGATTCAATTCATGATTCATGATTCATGATTCATGATTCAATTCATGATTCATAATTTATGATTCATGATTCAATTCATGATTCATGATTCAATTCATGATTCATGATTCATGATTTAATTCATGATTCATGATTCAAATTATGATTCATGATTCAATTCATGATTCAATTCATGATTCGATTACTGATTCAGTTCATGAATTATGATTCAATTAATGATTTATGATTCAATTCATGAATCATGATTCATGATTCGATTCATGATTCAATTCATGATTTGATTCATGATTCATGATTCATGATTCGATTCATGATTCATGCTTCAATTCATGATTCATGATTCAATTCATGATTCATGATTCATGATTCATGATTCAATTCATGATTCATGATTCAATTCATGATTCAATTCATGGTTCATGATTCCATTCATGATTCAATTCATGATTCATGATTCAATTTATAATTCATGATTCATGATTCAATTCATGATTCAATTCATGATTCAATTCATGATTCATTTCATGATTCAATTCATGATTCATTTCATGATTCATGATTCGATTCATGATTCATGATTCGATTCATGATTCATGATTCAATTCATGATTCATGATTCATGATTCGATTCATGATTCTTGATTCATGATTCATGATTTGATTCATGATTCAATTCATGATTCATGATTAATGATTCATGATTCAATTCATGATTCATAATTCATGATTCGATTCATGATTCGATTCATGATTCATGATTCAATTCATGATTCATGATTAATGATTCATGATTCAATTCATGATTTAATTCATGATTCATGATTCATGATTCAATTTATGATTCATGATTCATGATTTATGATTCAATTCATGATTCATGACTCAATGCATGATTCAATTCATGATTCATGATTCAATTCATGATACATGATTCATGATTCATGATTCAATTCATGATTCATGATTCAATTCATGATTCGATTCCTGATTCAATTCATGATTCATGATTCAATTCATGATTCATGATTCAATTCATGATTCATAATTCATGATTCATGATTCAATTCATGATTCATGATTCAATTCATGATTCATGATTCAATTAATGATTCATAATTCATGATTCATGATTCAATTCATGATTCATGATTCAATTCATGATTCAATTCATGGTTCATGATTCCATTCATGATTCAATTCTTGATTCATGATTCAATTTATGATTCATGATTCATGATTCAATTCATGATTCATGATTCAATTCATGATTCAATTCATGATTCAATTCATGATTCAAGATTCAATTCATGATTCAATTCATGATTCAATTCATGATTCATGATTCGATTCATGATTCATGATTCATGATTCATGATTCGATTCATGATTCATGATTCAATTCATGATTCATGATTCATAATTCAATTCATGATTCAATTCATGATTCATAATTCATGATTCATAATTCATGATTCATGATTCATGATTCAATTCATGATTCATGATTCATGATTCAATTCATGATTCATAATTCATGATTCATGATTCAATTCATGATTCATGATTCAATTCATGATTCAATTCATGGTTCATGTTTTCATTCATGATTCAATTCATGATTCATGTTTCAATTTATGATTCATGATTCATGATTCAATTCATGATTCATGATTCAATTCATGATTCAATTCATGATTCAATTTATGATTCAATTCATGATTCATGATTCAATTCATGATTCAATTCATGATTCATGATTCGATTCATGATTCATGATTCGATTCATGATTCATGATTCTATTCATGATTCTTGATTCATGATTCAATTCATGATTCATGATTCGATTCATGATTCTTGATTCAATTCATGATTCATGATTAATGATTCATGATTCAATTCATGATTTAATTCATGATTCATCATTCATGATTCAATTCATGATTCATGATTCCATTCATGATTCCCTTCATGATTCATGATTCGATTTATGATTCATCATTCATCATTCATGATTCAATTCATGATTCATAATTCATGATTCATGATTCAATTCATGATTCATGACTCAATTCATGATTCGATTCATAATTCAATTCATGATTCATGATTCAATTTATGATTCATGACTCATGATTCAATTCATGATACATGATTCATGATTCAATTCATAATTCATGATGCATGATTCAATTCATGATTCATGATTCATGATTCAATTCATAATTTATGATTTATGTATCAATTCATGATTCATGATTCATGATTCATGATTCAATTCATGATTCATAATTTATGATTCATGATTCAATTCATGATTCATGATTCAATTCATGATTCATGATTCATGATTCAATTCATGATTCATAATTCATGATTCATGATTCAATTCATGATTCATGATTTAATTCATGATTCATGATTCAAATTATGATTCATGATTCAATTCATGATTCATGATTCAATTCATGATTCGATTACTGTTTCAGTTCATGATTCAATTCATGATTTATGATTCAATTCATGAATCATGATTCATGATTCGTTTCATGATTCAATTCATAATTTGATTCATGATTCATGATTCATGATTCGATTCATGATTCATGATTCGATTCATGATTCATGCTTCAATTCATGATTCATGATTCAATTCATGATTCATGATTCATGATTCAATTCATGATTCATGATTCAATTCATGATTCAATTCATGGTTCATGATTCAATTCATGATTCATGATTCAATTTATGATTCATGATTCATGATTCAATTCATGATTCAATTCATGATTCAATTCATGATTCAATTCATGATTCATGGTGCAATTAATGATTCAATTCATGATTCATTTCATGATTCATGATTCGATTCATGATTCATGATTCAATTCATGATTCATGATTCAATTCATGATTCATGATTCGATTCATGATTCTTGATTCATGATTCATGATTTGATTCATGATTCAATTCATGATTCATGATTAATGATTCATGATTCAATTCATGATTCATAATTCATGATTCGATTCATGATTCATGATTCAATTCATGATTCATGATTCAATTCATGATTCATGATTAATGATTCATGATTCAATTCATGATTTAATTCATGATTCATGATTCAATTTATGATTCATGATTCATGATTCATGATTTATGATTCAATTCATGACTCAATTCATGATTCAATTCATGATTCATTGTTCATGATTCAATTCATGATTCATAATTCATGATTCGATTCATGATTCATGATTCATTTCATGATTCATGTTTCAATTCATAATTCATGATTTAATTTATGATTCATAATTCATGATTCATGATTTGATTCATGATTCATGATTCATGATTCATTTCATGATTCATGATTCAATTCATGATTCATGATTCAATTCATGATTCATGATTCATTTCACGATTCAATTCATGATTCAATTCATGATTCATGATTCCATTCATGATTCATGATTCGATTTATGATTCATGATTCATGATTCATGATTCAATTCATGATTCATGATTCAATTCATGATTCATAATTCATGATTCATGATTCAATTCATGATTCATGACTTAATACATGATTTGATTCATAATTCAATTCATGATTCATGATTCGATTTATGATTCATGATTCATGATTCAATTCATGATACATGATTCATGATTCCTGATTCAATTCATGATTCGATTCCTGATTCAATTCATGATACATGATTCAATTCATAATTCATGATTCATGATTCAATTCATGATTCATGATTCATGATTTATGATTCAATTCATGATTCATGATTTAATTCATGATTCAATTCATGATTCATGATTCAATTCATGATTCGATTCCTGATTCAATTCATGATTCATGATTTAATTCATGATTCATGATTCATGATTCAATTCATGATTCATGATTTATGATTTAATTCATGATTCATGATTCATGATTCATCATTCAATTCATGATTCATAATTTATGATTCATGATTCAATTCATGATTCATGATTCAATTCATGATTCATGATTTATGATTTAATTCATGATTCATGATTCATCATTCATCATTCAATTAATGATTCATAATTTATGATTCGTGATTCAATTCATGATTCATCATTCAATTCATGATTCATGATTCAATTCATGATTCATAATTCATGATTCATGATTCAATTCATGATTCATGATTCATGATTCAATTCATGATTCATGATTCAATTCATGATTCATGATTCACACTTAATGATTCATGATTCAATTCATGATTCAATTCATGATTCATGATTCATCAATCAATTCATGATTCATGATTCAATTCATGAATCATGATTCATGATTCATGATTCGATTCATGATTCAATTCATGATTTGATTCATGATTCATGATTCGATTCATGATTCATGATTCGATTCATGATTCATGCTTGAATTCATGATTCATGATTTAATTCATGATTCATGATTCATGATTCAATTCATGATTTAATTCATGATTCAATTCATGGTTCATGATTCCATTCATGATTCAATTCATGATTTATGATTCAATTTATGATTCATGATTCATGATTCAATTCATGATTCATGATTCAATTCATGATTCAATTCATGATTCAATTCATGATTCATGATTCAATTCATGATTCAATTCATGATTCAATTCATGATTAATGATTTGATTCATGATTCATGATTCGATTCATGATTCATGATTCAATTCATGATTCATTATTCATGATTCAATTCATGATTCGATTCATGATTCATGATTCTTGATTCATGATTCATAATTCATGATTCAATTCATGATTCATGATTCAATTCATGATTCATGATTCAATTCATGATTCATGATTCATGATTCATGATTTATGATTCAATTTATGATTCATGACTCAATTCATGATTCAATTCATGATTCATTCTTCATGATTAAATTCATGATTCATAATTCATGATTCATGATTCGATTCATGATTCATGATTCATGATTCATTTCATGATTCATGTTTCAATTCATAATTCATGATTTAATTTATGATTCATAATTCATGATTCATGATTCGATTCATGATTCATGATTCATGATTCAATTCATGATTCATGATTCATTTCATGATTCATGATTCAATTCATGATTCATGATTCAATTCATGATTCAATTCATGATTCATGATTCATTTCACGATTCAATTCATGATTCAATTCATGATTCATGATTCCATTCATGATTCATGATTCGATTTATGATTCATGATTTATGATTCATGATTCATGATTAAATTCATGATTCATGATTCAATTCATGATTCATAATTCATGATTCATGATTCAATTCATGATTCATGACTTAATTCATGATTCGATTCATAATTCAATTCATGATTCATGATTCGATTTATGATTCATGATTCATGATTCAATTCATGATACATGATTCATGATTCATGATTCCTGATTCAATTCATGATTCGATTCCTGATTCAATTCATGATACATGATTCAATTCATAATTCATGATTCATGATTCAATTCATGATTCATGATTCATGATTTATGATTCAATTCATGATTCATGATTCATGATTCAATTCATGATTCATGATTCAATTCATGATTCGATTCCTGATTCAATTCATGATTCATGATTTAATTCATGATTCATGATTCATGATTCAATTCATGATTCATGATTTATGATTTAATTCATGATTCATGATTCATCGTTCAATTCATGATTCATAATTTATGATTCATGATTCAATTCATGATTCATGATTCAATTCATGATTCATTATTCAATTCATGATTCATGATTCATGATTCAATTCATGATTCATAATTCATGATTCATGATTCAATTCATGATTCATGATTCAATTCATGATTCATGATTTATAATTTAATTCATGATTCATGATTCATGATTCATCATTCAATTAATGATTCATAATTTATGATTCATGATTCAATTCATGATTCATTATTCAATTCATGATTCATGATTCATGATTCAATTCATGATTCATAATTCATGATTCATGATTCAATTCATGATTCATGATTCATGATTCAATTCATGATTCATGATTCAATTCATGATTCATGATTCACACTTAATGATTCATGATTCAATTCATGATTCATGATTCAATTCATGATTCATGATTCATGAATCAATTCATGATTCATGATTCAATTCATGAATCATGATTCATGATTCGATTCATGATTCAATTCATGATTTGATTCATGATTCATGATTTGATTCATGATTCATGCTTCAATTCATGATTCATGATTTAATTCATGATTCATGATTCATGATTCAATTCATGATTCAATTCATGATTCAATTCATGATTCATGATTCAATTCATGATTCAATTCATGATTCAATTCATGATTAATGATTTGATTCATGATTCATGATTCGATTCATGATTCAATTCATGATTAATGATTCATGATTCAATTCATGATTCATGAATCGATTCATGATTCTTGATTCATGATTCATAATTCATGATTCGATTCATGATTCATGATTCAATTCATGATTCATGATTCAATTCATGATTCATGATTCATGATTCAATTCATGATTCATTATTCATGATTCATGATTTATGATTCAATTCATGATTCATGACTCAATTCATGATTCAATTCATGATTCATTCTTCATGATTAAATTCATGATTCATAATTCATGATTCATGATTCGATTCATGATTCATGATTCATGATTCATTTCATGATTCATGTTTCAATTCATAATTCATGATTTAATTTATGATTCATAATTCATGATTCAATTCATAATTCATGATTCGATTCATGATTCATGATTCATTTCATGATTCATGATTCAATTCATGATTCATGATTCAATTCATGATTCATGATTCATTTCACGATTCAATTCATGATTCAATTTATGATTCATGATTCCATTCATGATTCATGATTCGATTTATGATTCATGATTCATGATTCATGATTCAATTCATGATTCATGATTCATAATTCATGATTCATGATTCAATTCATGATTCATGACTTAATTCATGATTCGATTCATAATTCAATTCATGATTCATGATTCAATTCATGATACATGATTTATGATTCATGATTCCTGATTCAATTCATGATTCAATTCTTGATACATGATTCAATTCATAATTCATGATTCATGATTCAATTCATGATTCATGATTAATGATTTATGATTCAATTCATGATTCATGATTCAGGATTCATGATTCAATTCATGATTCATGATTCAATTCATGATTCGATTCCTGATTCAGTTCATGATTCATGATTTAATTCATGATTCATGATTCATGATTCAATTCATGATTCATGATTTATGATTTAATTCATGATTCATGATTCTTGATTCATCATTCAATTCATGATTCATAATTTATGATTCATGATTCAATTCATGATTCATTATTCAATTCATGATTCATGATTCAATTCATGATTCATAATTCATGATTAATGATTCAATTCATGATTCATGATTCATGAATCAATTCATGATTCGTGACTCAATTTATGATTCATGATTCACACTTAATGATTCATGATTCATTTCATGATTCATGATTCAATTCATGATTCATGATTCATGAATCAATTCATGATTCATGATTCAATTCATGATTCATGATTCAATTCATGAATCATGATTCGATTCATGATTCAATTCATGATTTGATTCATGATTCATGATTCATGATTCGATTCATGATTCATGATTCGATTCATGATTCATGATTCATGCTTCAATTCATGATTCATGATTTAATTCAATATTTCATGATTCATGATTCATGATTCAATTCATGATTCAATTCATGATTCAATTCATGGTTCATGATTCCATTCATGATTCAATTCATGATTCATGATTCAATTTATGATTCATGATTCATGATTCAATTCATGATTCATGATTCAATTCATGATTCAATTCATGATTCATGATTCAATTCATGATTCAATTCATGATTAATGATTCGATTCATGATTCATGATTCATGATTCAATTCATGATTCATGATTCAATTCATGATTCATGATTCGATTCATGATTCTTGATTCATGATTCATAATTCATGATTCGATTCATGATTCATGATTCAATTCATGATTTAATTCATGATTCATGATTCATGATTCAATTTATGATTCATGATTCATGATTCATGATTTATGATTCAATTCATGATTCATGACTAAATTCATGATTCAATTCATGATTCATTCTTCATGATTCAATTCGTGATTCATAATTCATGATTCATGATTCGATTCATGATTCATGATTCATGATTCATTTCATGATTCATGTTTCAATTCATAATTCATAATTTTAATTTATGATTCATAATTCATGATTCATGATTCGATTCATGATTCATGATTCATTTCATGATTCATGATTCAATTCATGATTCATGATTCAATTCATGATTCAATTCATGATTCATGATTCATTTCATGATTCAATTCATGATTCAATTCATGATTCATGATTCAATTCATGATTCATGATTCGATTTATGATTCATGATTCATGATTCATGATTCAATTCATTATTCATAATTCATGATTCATGATTCAGTTCATGATTCATGACTCAATTCATGATTCGATTCATAATTCAATTCATGATTCATGATTCGATTTATGATTCATGATTCATGATTCAATTCATGATTCATGATTCATGATTTATGATTCAATTCATGATTCATGATTCATGATTCAATTCATGATTTATGATACAATTCATGATTCGATTCCTGATTCAATTCATGATTCATGATTTAATTCATGATTCATGATTCATGATTCCTGATTCAATTCATGATTCGATTCCTGATTCAATTCATGATACATGATTCAATTCATAATTCATGATTCATGATTCAATTTATGATTCATGATTCATGATTTATGATTCAATTCATGATTCATGATTCATGATTCAATTCATGATTCATGATTCAATTCATGATTCGATTCCTGATTCAATTCATGATTCATGATTTAATTCATGATTCATGATTCATGATTCAATTCATGATTCATGATTTATGATTTAATTCATGATTCATGATTCATGATTCAATTCATGATTCATAATTTATGATTCATGATTCAATTCATGATTCATGATTCAATTCATGATTCATGATTCATGATTCAATTCATGATTCATAATTCATGATTCATGATTCAATTCATGATTCTTGATTCATGAATCAATTCATGATTCGTGACTCAATTTATGATTCATGATTCAAATTATGATTCATGATTCAATTCATGATTCAATTCATGATTCATGAATCAATTCATGATTCATGATTCAATTCATGATTCATGATTCAATTCATGAATCATGATTCATGATTCATGATTCGATTCATGATTCAATTCATGATTTGATTCATGATTCATGATTCATGATTCGATTCATGATTCATGATTCGATTCATGATTCATGATTCATGCTTCAATTCATGATTCATGATTTAATTCATGATTCATGATTCATGATTCAATTCATGATTCATGATTCAATTCATGATTCAATACATGGTTCATGATTCCATTCATGATTCAATTCATGATTCATGATTCAATTTATGATTCATGATTCATGATTCGATTCATGATTCATGATTCAATTCATGATTCATGATTCATGATTCAATTCATGATTCATGATTCGATTCATGATTCTTGATTCATGATTCATAATTCATGATTCGATTCATGATTCAATTCATGATTCATGATTCAATTCATGATTCATGATTAATGATTCATGATTCAATTTATGATTCATGATTTATGATTCAAATTATGATTCATGACTCAATTCATGATTCAATTCATGATTCATAATTCATGATTCATGATTCGATTCATGATTCATGATTCATGATTCATTTCATGATTCATGTTTCAATTCATAATTCATGATTTAATTTATGATTCATAATTCATGATTCATGATTCGATTCATGATTCATGATTCATTTCATGATTCATGATTCAATTTATGATTCATGATTCAATTCATGATTCAATTCATGATTCATGATTCATTTCATGATTCAATTCATGATTCAATTCATGATTCAATTCATGATTCATGATTCCATTCATGATTCATGATTCGATTTATGATTCATGATTCATGATTCAATTCATGATTCATGATTCAATTCATGATTCATAATTCATGATTCATGATTCAATTCATGATTCATGACTCAATTCATGATTCGATTCATAATTCAATTCATGATTCATGATTCGATTTAAGATTCATGATTCATGATTCAATTCATGATACATGATTCATTATTCATGATTCCTGATTCAATTCATGATTCGATTCCTGATTCAATTCATGATACATGATTCAATTCATAATTCATGATTCATGATTCAATTCATGATTCATGATTCATGATTTATGATTCAATTCATGATTCGATTCCTGATTCAATTCATGATTCATGATTTAATTCATGATTCATGATTCATGATTCAATTCATGATTTATGATTTAATTCATGATTCATGATTCATGATTCAATTCATGATTCATAATTTATGATTCATGATTCAATTCATGATTCATGATTCAATTCATGATTCATGATTCATGATTCAATTCATGATTCATAATTCATGATTCATGATTCAATTCATGATTCATGATTCAATTCATGATTCATGATTCATGAATCAATTCATGATTCATGATTTAATTCATGATTCATGATTCAATTCATGAATCATGATTCATGATTCGATTAATGATTCAATTCATGATTTGATTCATGATTCATGATTCGATTCATGATTCATGATTCGATTCATGATTCATGCTTCAATTCATGATTCATGATTTAATTCATGATTCATGATTTATGATTCATGATTCAATTCACGATTCATGATTAAATTCATGATTCAATTCATGGTTCATGATTCCATTCATGATTTAATTCATGATTCATGATTCAATTTATGATTCATGATTCATGATTCAGTTCATGATTCATGATTCAATTCATGATTCAATTTATGATTCAATTCATGATTCATTATTCAATTCATGATTCAATTCATGATTAAATTCATGATTCATGATTCGATTCATGATTCATGATTCATTTCATGATTCAATTCATGATTCATGATTCATGATTCAATTCATGATTCATGATTCGATTCATGATTCTTGATTTATGATTCATGATTCGATACATGATTAATGATTCATGATTCAATTCATGATTCAATTCATGATTCATGATTCCATTCATGATTCTTGATTCATGATTCATGATTCGATTCATGATTCATGATTCCATTCATGATTCATGATTCATGATTCAATTTATGATTTATGATTAATGATTCATGATTCAATTCATGATTCATAATTTATGATTCGATTCATGATTCTTGATTCAATTCATGATTCATGATTCAATTCATGATTCATGATTAATGATTCATGATTAAATTCATGATTTAATTCATGATTCATGATTTATGATTCAATTAATGATTCATGACTCAATTCATGATTCAATTCATGATTCGTGATTCATGATTCAATTCATGATTCATAATTCATGATTCATGATTTGATTCATGATTCATGATTCATGATTCATGATTCATGTTTCAATTCATGATTCATGATTCGATTCATGATTCATGATTCGATTCATGATTCAATTCATGATTCATGATTCGATTCATGATTCATGATTCATGATTTAATTCATGATTTATTATTCATGATTCAATTCATGATTCATGATTCATGATTCAATTTATGATGCAATTAATGATTCATGATTCAATTTATGATTCATGATTCATGATTCAATTCACGATTCATGATTCATGATTCATAATTCAATTCATGATTCAATTCATGATTCATGATTCAATTCATGATTCGATTCCTGATTCAATTCATGATTCATGATTTAATTCATGATTCATGATTCATGATTCAATTCATGATTCATGATTTATGATTTAATTCATGATTCATGATTCATGATTCATCATTCAATTCATGATTCATAATTTATGATTCATGATTCAATTCATGATTCATTATTCAATTCATGATTCATGATTCAATTCATGATTCATAATTCATGATTCATGATTCAATTCATGATTCATGATTCAATTCATGATTCATGATTTAATTCATGATTCATCATTCATCATTCATCATTCAATTAATGATTCATAATTTATGATTCGTGATTCAATTCATGATTCATTATTCAATTCATGATTCATGATTCATGATTCAATTCATGATTCATAATTCATGATTCAATTCATGATTCATGATTCATGATTCAATTCATGATTCATGATTCAATTCATGATTCATGATTCATCAATCAATTCATGATTCATGATTCAATTCATGAATCATGATTCATGATTCATGATTCGATTCATGATTCAATTCATGATTTGATTCATGATTCATGATTCGATTCATGATTCATGATTCGATTCATGATTCATGCTTCAATTCATGATTCATGATTTAATTCATGATTCATGATTCAATTCATGATTCAATTCATGATTCAATTCATGGTTCATGATTCCATTCATGATTCAATTCATGATTTATGATTCAATTTATGATTCATGATTCATGATTCAATTCATGATTCATGATTCAATTCATGATTCAATTCATGATTCATGATTCAATTCATGATTCATAATTCATGATTCATGATTCAATTCATGATTCATGACTTAATTCATGATTCGATTCATAATTCAATTCATGATTCATGATTCAATTCATGATACATGATTTATGATTCATGATTCCTGATTCAATTCATGATTCAATTCTTGATTCAATTCATGATACATGATTCAATTCATAATTCATGATTCATGATTCAATTCATGATTCATGATTAATGATTTATGATTCAATTCATGGTTCATGATTCAATTCATGATTCAATTCATGATTCATGATTCAATTCATGATTCAATTCATGATTAATGATTCGATTCATGATTCATGATTCATGATTCAATTCACGATTCATGATTCATGATTCAATTCATGATTCATGATTCAATTCATGATTCATGATTCAATTCATGATTCAATTCATGATTCAATTCATGATTCATGATTCAATTCATGATTCAATTCATGATTCAATTCATGATTAATGATTTGATTCATGATTCATGATTCGATTCAGTATACGCTATGACATGTGGGTTGCATGTATGGGGATGGTATATACGGTCATGTACCTGGTGGATCCGGGGGGCCAATGTACAGGTGTCAATATATGTTCATAAATGTACATGATCTCAGGCTATCCAAAGGAGAGCTGCAAGCTAGCAGGGAAGCCAGGCTGTGTGCAAGCACAGTGTGGTCTGATAGTTTGATTCAGACAGGTCCTCTTTAAGCTATATCAAATTATTTAATTTGACTTTTTATTATAGTCTGGTCTTTTAAGAAAACAAATGCTAGTTAGATCTATGAACTTTATACAGAAGTCCGCTTGGCATTCTTCCTGTGGCTCCCTGCTTGTCTTCATTCCTCTCCCTTGTCATCTACAGTTTTATCCTCACTAAAATATTAATACGGACAGGTCACTGGTCCCAACAAGACCAGCACACTAATCTCTGAAAATAATAGGTTCTACTGTGAACATTTATTTATAAATTTATGAAAGTTATTTATATAGCACCTATATATTACGCAGCGCTTTACAGAAAATATATAACCTTTCATATCAGTCTCTGCCCCAGTGGAGCTTCCAATCTATATTCCCTAGCACACAGAAACACATGCGCGCATTAATTAATTGCATTTCAACAGGAACCAAATAACCTATCAGTGCGTATGTCTGGAGTGTGGGAGGAAGCCGCAGCAACCGCGAGGAAACCCGCGCCAACACAGGGAGAACATACAAACTCCACACTGATAGGGCCGTGGTCGGAATCAGGGTGTTCTCTCTTACCCCGCCTCAAAACTGGGGATACCTGGATGCGAAGGAGGTAAAGGATCTCTAAGTGTAGTCAAACACACCTTAATAACATTCTACCACTGAGCTTTGCATCAACTGGGCTAATACTCGCATTTTTGTAGAGGATGTTCGCGCTGTTGAAATTTTGTCAATAGTGGCACAAGAACAGGGTGAGTCTCTATTAAACAAACACTCTCTCTGTAATATTAGAAAAATATATGTTTACTTTAAAGCATGTTGTGATCTGGTCAAGAAGTTCACTAGCCAACACAGCACACCCATTACTAAGAAAACAAAAAAGACATCACAATTTTATTGGACGCGCCATTGCAAGACATTTCCCCAGAATACAAATCGACTCCTCCCCCAGAACATTTACAGCAATAAATAAAGACATTTTTATTATAAAGAGGACAAGACCACATCACCTGTACCTTGGGGCCTGCTGCAAACAGTAACAGAACACTTCTTGAAGAAAGGAGCATAATCAAATGGGAATAAGTGTACACAGAGATCTGTGGTCCCTGCCAGGGCATCCGGGAGTGAGGTGGTTAATGGAGTTACGCTCATGGTAAAACACAAATGTCCTTAAAAAATGGCTGGAGTTCTGCATCTGTGTGTGTGGTTATGGGTAACTGTTACTGTACTAAGGCACTGACAGCATATTTACCAACAATGACTGCTGGACAGTGGACCTGGAGTTAACCGGCAATGACTCCGGCACCAAGTCAGAGCTCACCATGTTACCTTTTACCCACTCACCCTCCACTGATATCCAGTACAATGGACATGGGAAACAATATTGATACTAACTCAAATGTCCAAATAAAGAATGCTTATGTTTATTTAATACAAATCAACAATATAACTATAGCTCTTTCATAAAAGTGTCAAATCTGTCACACCATATCACACATTGCTTTTTCTGAAGATATGCCAAGATTATTTAAATAATTAAACTGGAGCCTTTCTGTTAGTAAGATACTACTAGTAATAGAATGCATCTGCATAGGCCGTGCTGTATCCGGCTGGATGCCTGCCCAAGTAATTCAATTGGATTCAAGTCTGTTTGTCAGTAAGTGGTTCCAATAGGCATGGTATAGTGAACCCCACTCATAGAAATATAGAATTTGATGGCAGATAAGAACCGCTTGGCCCATCTAGTCTGCCCATTGTTTTATTAACCTATGGTAACCTTAAACCTTATTTGATCCCTTATTTTTTTTATAAGGATATTCTTATGTCTATAACAAGCGTGTTTAAACTGCTCTACCATATTAGCTTCTACCACATCTGATGGGAGGCTAGTCCACTTATCCACTACTTCTGTGAAGTAGTTTTTCCTCAAATTTCTTCTGAACCTACTTCCCTCCAGTTTCAGTGCATGTCCTAGTAGTTCTCTTCCTTTTAAGAATGTTTCCCTTATGTACCTTGTTCAAACCCTTGATATATTTGAAAGTTTCTATCATGTCCCGCCTTTCCATTCTCTGCTCCAAACTATACATATTAAGTTATTTTAGTAATTACGGGTAAGTTTTGTGCTGTAGGCCTTGCACCATTTTAGTTGCCCTTCTTTGTACAGTTTCTAATGTATTTATATCCTTCTGGAGATATGGCCTCCAGAATTGAACACAGTATTCCAGATGAAGCCGTACCAATGACCAATACAGTGGCATTATTATTTTTTTCTTTCTTCCACTGATTCCTCTCCCTATGCAACCATCTGACATCTGACTTGCGTTCCTCATTGCTTTGCTGCATTGCTTTCCTGCCTTTAAGTCACCTGAAACAGTGACTCCTAGATCCCTTCCCTTCTCAGTAGTTCCATTATAGTGCCATTAATACTATATTTAGCCTTTGGGCTTTTGGGATCCAAGATGTTCATACTTAGAAATACAAGTGAATTACAAATGGGTCTTCAGATGTGAAAAGGTACATTTTAAAAGATTTTAAAAGCACATTAGTAATTAGAATATTAAAATGTCATATGAATGGTTGAGTTTATGTATCCAGGCAATAATGTGGACAGCAATAAGGTTTTGACCATTTTCTTTGCTCTAGCCTATACAAATAAGGCTACGGATACCTAGTGGCGCCCTATAAATAAAAATTAATAATAATAATAATAATAATAATAGAAGTGGACTCTATTTGTGGAAAACTGTAATGGAATACTAGTTGTTAGAAAGCTGAATAGCAGCACACACAGTGGCTGAAAAGGCAAATAAAATCCTGGTATGCGTAAAGGTGGGGGCGGTGCAAACATAGTCCCGCCATTCCTTAAGTCACAAGTTACACCACATCTTGAATATGGGGTACAGTTTCAGAGGCAGACATCATCATCATCATCACCATTTATTTATATAGGGCCACTAATTCCGCAGCGCTGTACAGAGAACTCGTTAACATCAGTCCCTGCCCCATTGGAGCTTACAGTCTAAACTTCCTAACACACACACACACAAACACACACACACACACACAGAGACTAGGGTCAATTAGCTTGCAGCCAATTAACCTACTAGTATGTTTTTGGAGTGTGGGAGAAAACCGGAGCACCCGGAGGAAACCCACGCAAACACGGGGAGAACATACAAACTTCACACAGATAAGGCCATGGTCAGGAATTGAACTCATGACCCCAGTGCTGTGAGGCAGAAGTGCTAACCACTTAGCCACCGTGCTACGGCATCCTCGCTAATTACTGGAATTGAAAGGATAAGTTATAAACAGAGGTTGAAAAACTAGGATTGTTTACTTTGTGGAAAAGATGCCTTAGATGTGACCTTATTAATATTTATAAATATATTCAAGCTCAATACAAAGATTTGCCTAATGGACTTTTTTTTGCGACAAGGTCCCTACAGAAGACATGGGGTCATTCATTGTTAATGGAAGAATGATTGTTTCATAATCAGCATAGGAATAGTTACTTTACTGTAATGATGGCTAAGCTGTGGAATTTCATATCTCATGATGCTGTGATAGTTTGCAAATCCTAAGATTTAATGTTCACATTGTCAGAGAAATGATTGTATATATGGCACTTGAAATTACTTATTTTCTTCACTTCTTGGTCTGAAAATGTTCCATGGAAATGTAATTCACGTTGAAACAAAAGAATGTGATTATAAAGACCTCTTTGAATCCACATTCCCTTTAACTGTCAGAATTCCTAGTTAGAATCATTTACAGAGAAATAAAACATGAATTCTTATGTGTTAATGTGCAAGATGTAATTGGGGACCAGATTGAAGACCCTCTTCCCCAACCCACAATGAATTGTGTCCCTCAGCATAATTTGAAACAATTCTACAAAACAAATCTACATTTTGGATGAGTTCCTGTAATGTTATACGTGTCATCTTGTCCAGCATCCACTTATCTAAGATAATGGAAATTTACAACCAATAATTATTTTTCCAATTGACCAATTGTTCTTGGGTATACATTAAAAAAGCCCCCTGTCGCTGTAAATCCTGCTGTACACAATTTGTACAAACAGCAGCTGCATGGAGACACAGCAGATATATTGCAGATGTAGAATACTTTCTGTCACTTTGAAAAGTTTGTATTGTGCTGCTATACATTCCTGCTTGTTTGAGATTATCATTGGACATTCAAGTTTCCTGTCGCTTATCTAAATTATGTTAAAGTTTAATATGCACTAGCTATGGTCAAAGGCAGAGGTTACTTTTTCTTATAACATTATAGGCCTGATTGTAACGGTCCGGAGACTGTATAGGAGTCCAATAGCAGTAAGGAAGGCAGGCCACAAGAAGATAATAAGGAATGGTCAACAATAGCCTGGTTCGGTACACAGTAAGGCAATAGGTAAAGGGTTCAGAAAGAGGCGTAGTCGAGGACAAGCAGAGGTCGGTACACGAGTAGTCGATAATTGAAGGCAGAATGCAGGAACAGGAACTAGATTACAGGCAGAAGCACAATAATCTGGCAAGGAAGACAGGAACAGGCCATCCTCTTATAGGAAGTCAAGGGGAGGAGCCATAACATACTGGAACATCAGGAGATCAATCAAACTGAGCTAGAACACAGTTTGAAGGCAAGAAGCTGTCCAACACCCAGAATAGCTCAGTCAGCAGAGCAGCTGTCCGCAGAAGCCCTGGGTTTGAATCCTGACTCTGTCTGTGTGTGTGTTAGAGAATTTAGATTGTAAGCTCCAATGGGGCAGGGACTGATGTGAGTGAGTTCTCTGTACAGCGCTGCGGAATTAGTGGCGCTATATAAATAAATGATGATGATCTGCAGTGGTAACAACTTGTCCGCAGATCATCTCACCGTTGTATTGTGCTCCTCTGTCCGTAGTGGTAATAACCTGTCTGCAGATCATCTCACTGTTTTATCCTGCTCCACTACCTGCAGTGGTAATAACCTGTCTGCAGATCATCTCTTCATTGTATCCCGCTCCACTGTTCGCAGTGGTAATTTATCTGCCTGCAGTCTATCTCATCATAGGATCCAGTTTCACTGTCTGCAGTGGTACAATCTGTCCGCAGACTATCTCACTTCAGCTATTCTCCAGATTACTCCAAGACATCTGGGTTCTTCCAGCAGGTCTCGCCTGACAGAGGGCCGCAACCTGCGGTGCAGAGGCTGCGAAGTCCATACCTCCTTGCTGGTATCCCTGGTGAAACCCATTTGCTTTGTTACACTCCGTACCTTTGGGTTGAGTAGAACCAAGCCAGGCAGATCTCAAGGGTTCATAAACTCCAGCGACCGTGACACTGTTGCTGCTATATTATCTCAAATTGTCACTGACGCCGTTTATTCAAAAGGCTTATTTTTCATTTCTATTTGGATTATTATAGGAAAGAAGAATCCCATTGTATTTATAAAGTGGTGAACAAATGATATGGGGTGTTTGTATTTACTTATATTTTATATAATAACACTGTCAAGACGCATGTCTATGCTATTGTTGGGTGTAAGTGTTTATATTTGTAATCCTGACATATGCCTCATGTGGAAATACTGCCGTGCTTTGAGTTGCAAGTATCTTGAGATATGTGTATCTCAACAAATACCCATAAGCATGCATTTCCTGCAACAGAACTTGTATGCCTACATTCTGGGCCTGAGTAATTAAGGAGAACAAAGCATAAAAAGGAAGTAACTTTGCACCTGGGCAAAAACATGTTGCATTAGAGGGGGAGGTAAATTTAAAAAGTGAGGACAGATTTATAGTTGGGATAGAGCATGTACTAGGTCAATTTTAGATTTCAGTGTAAAAATAAAGCTATGAAGTATTTGTGTGCTACTTGAAAAACAGCCAGTGTTTTCCTTATGTGCAAAATAATAAATTAATTTGCACCCCTTGCATTGTAACATGGTTTGTCCAGGATCACATTTACTCCTTTCTTTGCCTTGCTCTCCTTTAATGACGTAGGCACTCTGTGCATAAAATGCGTCCAAGTCTAAATAAGGTCCATAGTGGCTAGTATACAAAGCCAAGACAATGGCATGTATACAGAGCTGAGCACAACATGGTGTATAGTACAGTGGGGGGACTAACCTTATAGCTTCCACTAGTCCCTTTTTTGAGGTGAAGGATGTGGGTAAAAGTGCATGGTTTCACCGAAAATGAGAGTAACAAGAGTGGATGGGCAGCACAGTGGCGTAGTGGCTTGCACATCTGCCTTACAGCACTGGGGTCATGAGTTCAATTCCCAACCATGGCCTTATCTGTGAGGAGTTTTTATGTTCTCCCCGTGTTTGCGTGGGTTTCCTCTGGGTGCTCCGGTTTCCTCCCACACTCCAAAAACATACTGATAGGTTAATTGGCTGCTAACAAATTGACCTTAGTCTGTGTGTGTGTCTCTCTGTCTGTGTGCGTGTGTTAGGGAATTTAGACTGTAAGCCCCAATGGGGCAGGGACTGATGTGAGTGAGTTCTCTGTACAGCGCTGCGGAATTAGTGGCGCAATATAAAGAAATGGTGAAGGGGATGATGGCATTGATATGGTGGATTGATCTGTGGTATGGGTGGATTGGAAGTAATACAATTGACACACAACAGCTGTAATTGGAGACTACTTTACTATAGACAAGCAGCAACCTAGGAAATATAAATGTAGAAACTGAGTTCAAATATCTGAAAAACATACATCTCAAATAATGAAATTTAAAAACATATAAATAATATATAGTAAAACAAAAATGTTATAACCTGTGAATCAATTAAGTGAATCAGTTTATCTAGTCACAAGTTTTCGTATTTTTGGTTTTAGTATATAGTATTTATTTATATATTTTAATTTGAATTATTTGAGACATATATTTCAGCTGTTTCAACATTTATATTCTACAGAAATTAGAAAAATGTCGGTAAACAAAGCTGCCCCCAATTTGTTGGCTGGTATTCAAAGCTGTATTGAACATTCTTAATGAAGCTCACTTAGATTTGGGGCCTCAATAGGATTCTCAGTACTTTTTGGGCCTGATTCATGTTTGGATGTATTTCCGTTTGCATATAGTATCTTGCGTGAAATATCTCTGCGCATGCCCAGAAACAGACATAATGCCGGTGAACGCAATAGTACGCAAGTCATGTTTGTACGCAACTGTCACTTACGACTGTCTACAACTTGAGAGGCGGAACAGGGGAGGGATAGGGCGGACTACATAGGCCATGTACAGTAAGAACGTTCTGATGCAGATGCAGCAGATTCAAGTCCTGTGTTTGTTGTTTTTAAGCTTGTTTTCACCCATATCTTTGCACCCACTACAGGAAGGTATAAATGCAGCCTGCTATTACAGAACAACTGTGTACAACTAAGATATACTATTAAAACACATTGTATGTACAGCATACATTGAAATCATCTTTAGTTATGTAATTAATAACAAAAAATATTTAACAAAAACTTTTTTATATTTGAAAATAAATGTTTATGTAAATGGTTGTACTGATAAGAGTTGTTATTTTTTTTTTATGATCAAATAAAAGTTTTATGTGTTCTGATGTGACCTTTTATTGTACTTACACAGGTGCATTTACTACAGACAAGTACTGTGTAGGTAGCGCGTACCTCCACCTGGATTCAAATCAAAACGTATCTTGAGATAAGCTGGGATTCGAATACGACCATAACTATGATTAAGTTCAGGCTCGGACTGGCCTGCCGGGCAGCCGGTATATTCACCGGTAGGCCCGGCCGCGTTAAAGCTCCGCCTCCTCCATGGTTAGGACGGAGCTTATGGGGAAGACCTGTCTTACGATGGAGGCGGCAGCGGCGGCGACACTTCGGTAATAAGCACACTACCGCGCAGGTGCAGAGAGCCACATGGCTCTCTGAACCTGCGCGGTAGTGTGTTTTTCACTTTCAGCAGGGGAGGAAGAGTTCTTCCTGTTGTCATCACTAGCCACGGCCGCCCAGAGGAGCAGAATGCCAGAGATTTTCACAGACTGAGGAGACAGGTAAGTGAGTGCGCTCCCAAGTCAGCCTGTCATTATTTTTTTTTAAACAGAAAAGAGCAGAGAAGCCCTGAGGGAAATAGTGAGAGGGATAAGGGGCCAGGTCAGCATGGCAGAATGAGAACGGAGGCGGCAATTGTCTTTCTCACCCCAGGCGCTAGAATTCTAAGTTACGACCATGTGTGACAACAGTCAAAATTTTTCCAAAAGAGGTAGCGATCTGGGGACACTTCATCTGAAAACATGGATGTGACTTAGCTGGATCAGGGGTGTGGAAAACTATGTCTTGCTTTTTGGCCCCTGAATGTTGAGAGATATGCCTTTATCTACCTTTCCGGTATGACAACATAACTCCTGACAGTCCTGAATTTGTCCAGATCCTGATATGTCCTGAACAAGCTTTCATCCTCCCTGATCACACCACTTTCTGCAAGACCACACCTTGTCTAACCATAGACAAATCAGTACTTTTGGAGTGTATGTTGCACTAATATGTGCAACGTGAGGTCTCAAACCTCAGAAGGGCTCCTTTTTGTCTTTTTATTTTAACATTAGCAAAAAGTGCAGAAGTAAATAGAAGGAAAAGTGAGGTATAATTATAAGCACACTTATGGAAAGTAATTATAAGCTTGGGCATATGTGTCATATACACTGATCAGCCACAACTTTAAAAAATTAAGTGAATAACATTGATTATCTCCTTACAATGGCACCTGTCAAAGGGGTGGGATATATTAGGCAGCATATGAACAGTTAGTTCTTGAAGTTGTTGTGCTGGAAGCAGGAAAATTGGGGACGCATAAGGATGATTGGTGCGCATGGATAGCGAACACTAGCCCATCTGGTCCACTCCCACTGCAGAGCTACTGTAGCACAAGTTGGTAAAAAAGCTAATGCTGGCTATGACTGAAAGGTGTCAGAACACACAGTGCATCGCAGCTTGCTGTGTATGGGGCTGCATAGCCGCAGACTGGTCAGAGTGCCCATGCTGACCTCTGTCCATCGCTGAAAGCACCTCCAATGAGCATGTAAGCTCCAAAACTGGACCATGGAACAATGGAATAAGGTGACCTTGTCTGATGAATCAGGCTTTCTTTTACGTCATGTTCACGATCAGGTGCGTGTGTGTCGTTTACCTGGGGAGGAGGAGGAGGCACCAGGATGCACTATGGAAAGAAGGCAATCTGGCGGAGGCAATGGGATGCTCTGCCAATTTTCTAATGGGAAATCTTGGGTCCTGCTATTCATTTGGATGTTACTTTGACACATACCACCTACCTAAACATTGTTGCAGACCAAGTACACCCCTTCAAGGCAATGATATTCCCTTATGGCAGTGGCCTCTTTCAGCAGGGTAATGTGTCCTGCCACACTGCCAAAAGTGTTCAGGAATAGTTTGAGGAACATGACAAAGAGTTCAAGGTGTTGACATGGCCTCCAAATTCCCCAGATTTCAAAAGAAATCGAGCATTTGTGGGATTTGCTGAAAAAACAAGTCAGAGCTATGAAGGCCCAACCTCACAACTTACAAGACTTAAAGGATCTGCTACTAACATCTTGGTGCCAGATACCAGATACCACAGGACACCATCAGAGGTCTTGTGGAGTCCATGGCTCGTGGGTCAGAGCTGTTTTTCAGTATGGTGGTATTAATATTGTGGTTGGTAGGTGTATGAGATAGTGTGTAATTATATGTCTGTGTAGTATATAGTATAGAAATTAGTTTAAAGTGTATCAGTTCATTATTTGTAATAGCCCCTGCTTTCTGTTTTCATCATTGCCACACAAACTGCTTTACTATATGTTCATTGAACTGGAGCTGATTGGATGATCAGCTTTCGGGTTGAGCTCCAGTTCAGTAAATAGCTAGAAGGGTAGAATCCAGGAGTTGCTATATATGGTGCCATGTTTAATATACAGAGCACTACTTGGTATTAAAATTCATGCGCAGAGCCATAACTGGTGACAAAACTAATATGTACAACTATACACAGGGGTGCAGCAGAGGTGGGGGAGGAAGCTGGTAGAAAGTATTCAAGCCCAGCCTGAGTTGGCAGTGAACAATAATGGGGTTGAATGGGGCAACAGTCCAAGGAGACCATGGCTCCAGTCCATCCACCTATCATTGGTACTAGCCAAGCCAAACTGTCACACATCATTAGTCACTTACATTGTCCGCCGCTGTCATATCATGGCTATCTGGGTATCTCCTGGTCACCTGCGGCAGTATTGAGCACCACTTCTTCATCTACTGATTGTTCTGCTACATGGGTGTGGTTGTTTTGGATTCAGTCAGGGGACCTTTCCAGCTCAACCAGAATTCATCAGCTGTGATCACATGATCTGTGCAACTAATAGGTATTGGGAACATCATATTTAAACCTGCTCCTGAGATTTGCTCATTGCCAGAATAACACACTTTCTCTCCTGAGGTTATTTCTTGGCTCAAGGTTCCAGTTGTTTCCAGCATTGTTCCTGAATACCCTGCATTACCAAGTGATCATCTTTCTGCAAATACTCTGCATTACCAAGTGATCATCTTTCTGCAAATACTCTGCATTACCAAGTGATCATCTCTCTGGAAATACCCTGCATTTACAAAGTGCATATCTTTCTGCTAGTACCCTGCATTTACAAAGTGCATATCTTTCTGCAATAATTCTGCATTCATCAATAGTGCTCAGCAAGAACTTTGCATTGTCTAGTGGTTATTCTGTAGTGATGGGGTTTTGCCGGTATTACCAGTTCTGTAGCTTGGGCTGGTTCTGAGTCTCTAAGGCTCATTTCTTGTTCTGTATATCTGTGTGTGGGTTTAGGTCTGTGGCTGTCTCACAGTCCTGAGGTCTCCATTCCTAGTCACAGTTCTGAGTTCTGAGTTCCAGTTCCAGCTCATTATGTTCTGTGTTTCCGTCTGTTACACATTCTAAGTTCCTAATAGTGTGTTCCAGTTCCGTGTGCCTGGCTACAGGTGCCGGGGTTGAGTTCTCACAAACAGTTTCAACATGTTGTTACAGTGGATTCCAGTTCCGTACTCTGGCGCAGAATCTGCTCCTAGAGTCCTATCCTCAATGCTACTCAGTGCACTCCAGATGATCAGAGGGTTTATCAAGGCCTCCAGTTTCTGTTACACTCCTGCTTCAGCAAGACCCAAGGGTCCAGAATCAGATGAAGAATAAAAGGGGACAGTAACACCAATTAAGGACAAAGTAGGGCAGGTAACTGTGCACGCAGCCTGTGGGGTCCATGGGGTCACATCTCCCAAGGCCATGCACACATCACCAGTTTCTGCAAATGATGCACACACAGCCTGCAGGGTCCAAGAAGCTGCTGCTCTGAGGCACAAGTTTCCTCTCAGCACCCATGACCATCATAACGGCATGTTTAATATACAGAGCCATACCTAACATCAAGAGTAAGGTGCAGAGCCATATTTGATGGCAAAATCAATGTGCAGAGCAATATCTGGTGCTACATAGATTGTGCAGAGCCATATCTGTATCCCACTCCCTTTACTGTAAGAGGAGAAGGCACTTTGTCACATGTAGATAATCTTATTGGCAGAGACACCTATCCGTGCTCTACCCCATATACCTGCTCATATGCGTGCACAGATCATTTCATTAGGTGCACCCATGGTAATCTAGAGGGGGATACTCTGCACCGCAGAAGAGGCACGGCTACCACCAGCTAGGGACGGTGAAAATATTAAACATTGAAAAAAAAAGTTCAAAATAGTCATAAAATAATCCCAGCTCTTACCTTGCTGCTGTGTCCAGTGGAGGAGGGTTCAAAAGACTATTAGAAGTCACACTGCTACCGCATCCACTTAGGGTGGGAACTGCTGTGGTGTGGATAAAAAAAAGACATAAATGTTCAACATGCCCCTCAGACCTCTTCACATGCCCATCGGATCTCCCTGCATGCCCCTTACTTGCCCATCAGACCTCCGCACATATCCTCATCAGACCTTCTCACATGTCCCTTAGACCTACCACATGCCATCAGACCTCACCATATGCTCATCAGATTTCACCAGCTGCCCTTTACAGATTTCTCCACATGCCCATTAGATTTTATTAGACACCTCTTACACCTTCCCACTTACCTTTACCACTGGAGTCCATGCAGAGGAAGGAGGGAGAGCACACTACACTCTCTCCTCCCCCTCTTCCCTGATTGGTTGCACCGTGACTTCTTTGCATTGTGCAGGGGAGGTCACGTGACATGGGAGTCCGGATCAACCCACTCGGGTACCTGCTTTGCCTATCTGCTGCTGGCCGGGAGCCACATTTTAAATTATGATGACCCATATGTGGCTTGGCCATCACTGCACTATGATTTGCCTGGGCACACCGGGCACACTGTTTGCATTATTCCAAGAGAGAAAGTGTTAAATAGTGCTAATCGTTATCATTATATTGATCATTCACAATTAGCACAATGTAACTATTTAACATTTTTAGCGCATCTGATATTTTGATTCCTTCTGTCTTAGAATACATTTGCTTTGTAGAAGATGATCATATATATATATATATATATATATATATATATATATATATATATATATAGGGACACATACATATTTATCAGGTATATTTTACATAATAAATCAATATGTTCATTTACATTTTATATACATGACTAAAATGCATCTTGGAAACAATCCTACTCTGCAAGTTGCTGCCTAATTTGAACCCTGACACAATCTTTGAAACATTCCAGAGGTATTCAGTCCCCGAAGGCCATGATTATTCTCTCAATATTGACCAACACATTGTTGACGTGGTCAATTTAGTCATTTCATATGTCTCTCATTAAGCACTCCCCTAAAACTGACAGACGCCTGTCATCTGCTATTCTTTATTTTTCAGTTTTAGAATGCATGACACACATATTGCATTTCAGACCAGTCGCAGCACGTTCCATCTAGTTCATTTGAGGAGATTCAGAGACATTTATTTTACAATTAGTTACTAGGGAAGACTCAGTGTATTTGCAAATAGTAAAGAAATCCACATATATCCAATTTCTAAAATTCTTCGCTTTCCTTATACATAAGACATTCATCTAGGTGGCTGAATCTCCAGCAAGCTCATTCTACCTTTACTCCTATATTGATCACCATTGGAAAGTTACCCACTATGTGTGTCTAAACAAATGATGAGATTCCACCATATTCTGCCCTTTGAGAGACCCTAGAATACAGTGTCGGACTGGGGCATGAAGGGCCCACCGGGGGACTGCAACACTAGGGGCCCACCAGAGGGGGTGTGGTCAGTCATCATAGAGGTGGGACCAGACACTAGAGGGGGAGTGGTCAATCCACGAAGGACAGCTAGCACCTTAGTGTAGTATATAAAAAATGCAGTGTGTATAAAGAATACACAGTGTTGACCTGCCCCTCAGTTTGGGCAGAACAGTCACCAAAAATCAGGATTGTCCCACTAGATCAGGGTTGGCTAACCTGTGACACTCCAGGTGTTGTGAAGCTACAAGCCCCAGCATGCTTTGCCAATATATGGCAGCTTATTGCTGTAAGGGTATGCTGGGACTTGTCGTTTCACAACATCTGGAGTACCACAGGTTAGCCAAGCCTGCACTAGACTCAGAACATTTGACAGACTGTCCTACCTGTTGTTGTCACTTTTACCACCAGTGGCTGCTGGTTTCTTTAGTTGCGGCTTGTCTGGATCCTGCAATGTTGAGGGCTCTATTTGGAAAAAATAAAGGGGACATTTAGAAACGCCAACCATCCCTGCCATTAAATCAACAGCACCCACATTTAATAATTAGGCCTCTCTCCAGCCTCAACATTAAAGTATAGTGCTCACATGTGATAAATAAACCTATTACCCTCCCTCCAAACAGCCCCAGCAATAAATTAATAACATTTAAGTTTAAAACATCCATTTCCCACGACCATTCATAGCATTAAATAATTAATATTCACATTTTAGATAGCCCTCCTCCCCACACTCTGCCACACAGTAATGCCCCAATATTATGCCACACAGTAGTGCCCCAATATTATGCCACACAGTAATGCCCCAATATTATGCCACACAGTAATGCCCCAATATTATGCCACACAGTAGTGCCCCAATGGTATGCCACGCAAGTGTCCCCAATTCACACACACACACATTATATATGGGACTTTTCTGCCGTTTTGTGTTTTAAAAAAAACAAAAACCAGGCTGTCTGGCAATGAGTGTCTTACCTGTGAGATACTCCGGCATGCTCCCTTAGATTGTACGCTCCTTTGAGCAGGGTCTTCTCTCCTCCTGTCTTCTCCACTTTCAACTCTGCTCGCCAGCTTCCCTGCCTCCTCCTCGAGGACCCTCTTCCCCCGCCCCCTCTCGCTCCCTCCTCTTCCCCCTGGGGGTCTCCCTCTAATCCGTGCCCTCCCTCCTAGGTGCCGTTGTTGGCAGACCATCCCCTCTCCTCTTCCCCGCCCCTCTAGCTGTGCCCTGAGCTCACTGAGTTACTGTGATTATTGTTTACTGTACTGTGCTGTCCCACCTCGTATTGTAATTTCTTTTGTCCCTGTACGGCGCCGCGGACACCTAGTGGCTCCCTATAAATAAAAATTAATAATAATAATAAAAAATAATAAATGCTGCTCCTTTGGGCGGCTGCGACAGGCAAACAACTCCTCCCCTGCTGAAGTGTAAAACACACTACCGCGCAGGTGCAGAGAGTCCAGACACAGCTCTCTGCACCTGCGCGGTAGTGTGTTTGTTACACTGCCGCCGCAGACGTCCGGGACCATCAATTAGGTGCTCCTTGCAAGCTCCGCCCCAACGTCGGAGGGGGCGGGGCTTAATCGCGCCCGGGCCTACTGGTGCCTAGCCCGGCTGGCCGGCAGGCCAGTCCGAGGCTGTTAGAATATAACAACCTATAGGGTACAAGCCCTGTGCTAGTCCATGCCACGTACTGCCAGAACAGTTATTACGAAGCTAATTACAGTGACTTTACAGGCAAAAAAAATCTGAACACTATCAAAGCGACATAAATTAAATGAAGACATCAAGTAAAACAGATAGAGGACTTTACCAATACCACTGGCATGTAGACTGCTGTAAATTCCAAAAATACTGCATGCCAGCAGTTAACTTTCATATCAGATAAGATAGCAGCAATCAGATGTCTGTATTTAAAACGGCAATCAGAGGACCTGGCGCCTAACTTTAACCCTCACAATAAATTGTGGAGTTGCCGGGTCCTCTGATTGCCGTTTTAAATACAGCCATCTTGGGCTAGATTTATTAAACTGCGGGTTTGAAAAAGTGGAGATGTTGCCTATAGCAACCAATCAGATTCTAGCTATCATTTTGTAGAATGTACTAAATAAATGACAGCTAGAATCTGATTGGTTGCTATAGGCAACATCTCCACTTTTCCAAACCCGCAGTTTCGTAAATATACCCCCTAGTGTTCTAGTGTCCTAAACAGGGTGTCACTTACTCCATTGCAGCCCTCCCATAAAGAATAAAGCAATCAGCAGTGTAATACTATTCAAACAAGAGTTAACGAGTTTTATGAATAAATGGTGCCAACCTTAGTAGCCCCTTGTTAAGTGCCAACAAATGAAATCCCCAGCAATCTGTAGAGAGTGTTCAACGTTTATTATCTTTACAAAGGAAATCTAACAATAGTATAATGCTTAAACCACAGGGAGCTTCTTTTCTCTTAGATGTCAATGTAAGACTTGTCAGCATGGATGAAACATCAAAGGCCCCAGTTCAAGAATATAGTTTTCTTGCCCTCTTCTATAGGATCATCTTAGAACCTCATCCTTTGGTAGAAGCACCTGTTTAAAGGGAATTAAGTAAATGGTATCGGAGGCCTCTTAGGTGACCCAACTGACATAAAATATAAATAAAATACATATGGTTCAGACATTGCTTTTCTCTTGTCAGCCTCGCCTGGAATGCATCCGTGGAACCGTGACCTGTGTGGTGTAAGCAGAGTAGATTAAACCTTCTTTCAAGGGTCCCAGGCGAAAACCTTCACCACGTTAGACTCCACGCCTCTGTGGTTGGTGGAGCTAAGCCAGACAGATTGTAAGAATACTACCATTTCTGTGTGTTCCCTGACAAATTGTTTATATAGGTAAGAAATAGCAGATATTCTCTAACTTTTTTGGTGTTTCTTCTCCATAATCCAGAGATAGGAAAGTCAAGAGCATGTTATTCCTTAATAAAAAGAAAGCTATGATTCATAAGACAGACTCAGTGAGCACTTCCAAATGTGCTGTTTCACATATGTTGTATTGTATTTTTATATTTTGTAGAATAAACTTTCCATCATCAGCCCCCCACCTGAGCTACTTAAGAAAATATTAGCCATCGCAATTCTCTGGGTTCTGGGTGTCATCAATTCCAAAAGTGTCAAGATGGCCACTTGGGTTCAGGTCATATTCACAATACTTAAGATGATGTCCTTGACCCTTATTATTGTGTACGGTCTTATTGAGCTTGGAAGTAATACAGAGGCTTCCAAACCCTTTCAGGACGCATTTATTTCAGCAGTGCCCAATGCAGCTCAGACTGCAGAGGCTTTTTTTCAAGGCCTGTATGCGTATGGAGGCTGGAACTTCCTCAACTACATGGCTGGTATGTATTTCTCATGGCAGATATCTACTGTCATGCAGTTTAAATATTTTTTATTTGCATGTGAAACTTTTTTTTTATTCAATAACATAGACATTTATTTTACTAGCAATGTTTAATACAGCACATAACTAACTGTGTAAATAACCTTATTTAGCTATATATTTGTATTTACCTGTGTTGAAAGCCATATGGGATACTTATTTCATGGCAGTGATGGGCAACTCCAGCTTACAAGCGGGCCGCGTAGAGGAAGGAGAGAGAGCACAGTCTCTCCCCCCCCGCCGCCGGTGCCCGGCTGTCAGGACCCCCCCTCTCTCCCGCTCTCTCCCGCTCTCTTCTTCTTTTATTATTATTATTTATTTATTTTTCTTTCCCTCCTCCTTCAACACAAATACCAACTCCAGCCCGCAAATCTCGTCGCCGCTCTCCGCTCCGACATCATTTCGCGAGAGCAGACATTTCAACGGCCGCGCTGGGAGGCGGCGGGCGGCATCCTGGCTCAGGGCAGAGGGAGGAGTGGGCGGGACCCGCAGCCCTCGTCACGTGATGTGTCAGTCACAGACAGCCGGGCCGGTGGCTGCGGGGAGCTCGGAGCTTGGCCCGGGCCGGTGCCGGTGCCGGGATTCTGCCCTGAGCGTCCTCCAGGAACAGCGGAGAGTGGATCTGTAGCCTGGAAGATCGTGGGTGGCAGCTGTAAGTAAATCTACTGACGGTAAGAAGGAAGGATGTGACACCCTGACACTAGAAATGGATTTAGTTGTAAGTTTTCTACTGCGTTTACTCTAAAATGCAACAAGGGGCTTTACCCTCCCAAAATCGGGTGCAATGCACAAAGGCTTTTTACATTATTATTATTACCATTTATTTATATAGCGCCACAACTTCCGCAGCGCTGTACAGAGAACTCACTCACATCACTCCCTGCCCCATTGGAGCTTACAGTCTAAATTCCCTAACACACAGACACACAGATTAAGGCCAATTTGTTAGCTGCCAATTAACCTACCAGTATGTTTTTGGAGTGTGGGAGGAAACCGGAGCACCCGGAGGAAAGGAAACCCATGCAAACACGGGGAGAACATACAAACTCCTCACAGATAAGGCCATGGTCGGGAATTGAACTCATCACCCCAGTGCTGTAAGGCACAAGTGCTAAACACTGAGCCATTGTGCTGCTCCATTTACATGCACTTACATTGCATTACAAATGCATCATTATAACACCGTAGCTTTGGGGTCTATGTATGGACCTCAGAGTGGTAGTCCTCAATATCACTGCAATTTATTATGCCAGGGTTTCTCTGGGAACCCCAGCGGCATAGACCCAGCAGCTAAACGCTGCTGGTGAACGGAGAAGGCGCTATGCAAAGTAACCCTTTCTCCAGGCAGCCTCTCCTGCTTCGCTGGAGCGAAAAAGAATTACCTAATACTGCTGTCATCATAGAGGTCTATGGGAAATAGCCTTTTGCCAGCGTTTACGCCAACATTTTGGATTATCACCACTTAAAATATAATAGACCTCTTAATGCGGACTGCACGCCATCCGATTATTGCAGCAGATATGAGTGTGTGGTCCTAAAATCACTGATGACCGATAATTGTCCAACCAGATTGTTATCGGGCATGTTGGTTAATGCGGTTGGAAGCGGTGGTAATCGTATTCCTGATGATGTAAACCCCGACAAGACTCAGTGCGACAGCTTCAGTGCAAGTTTCTCAGTAGCTCGGCATATTGTTAGTAACGGCTGTTTACTATACTGACTTGGAGTGAATGTGATTAATTAACAACCTGGCAGCACAGAATCATCATCATCATCATTTATTTATATAGCACCAACATATTCCGTAGCGCTTAGAATGTCGTCGATGTGCACGCCAACACTAATCCTTTTACCTAAAGGTTACATAATGTAGCCTTTACCTATTCTATGTCTGTACTCTTAAGTGTAGAAAGATTAGTGTCCACATGCACATCGACGTCATTCTGTGCTGCCAGGCTGTTAATTAATCGCATTCACTCCAAGTCAGTATAGTAAACAGCCGTGATTAACAATATTTTGGGCTGCTGAGAATACGCACTGAAGCTGTCAAGGTGAGTCTTCTCAGGGATTACAGCATCAGGGTTCCTACCCGGTTGGAAGATGACCATATATAACCTCCCTTGGCCAGTGTGTGCCGTCACCTTCTCAACCAGAAAAGGGTCTTTTTTTACGTTACAAAGGTTTTGTCTGTAAAACGGTGTATCGTAAGTACATTTTTCAACATTGTTACAGTGTTTTCAATGTTTAATAATCCTGTCCGGCTGGTCCGTAAATGGACTGGTTTGTCAAATTTTGGTGAGAGTGATCAGGAATAATATAATCTATTGCTGACACTTCTAAAGTGTACATAAAGGGACCGATGCAACGTTGGTATATATGTCTTGTGTTAGATCACTCTGTGTGAGTCCAGCGCATATGCTCCCACGCAGGTTTGCGTTTGGAGTAGTGGGATGGGCAGTTCTAACATAGGCTGAGTACGGGAAGACGCGGTACAGCTCACATATAGGTGTACAAACATATAATACCTTTATATTAGGTCCCTTTTCTGCCTGGAGATTCTGACCTGGATCAGCTTACAAGGATATTTGAGACTTTGGGTACTCCAAAAGAAGAGCAGTGGCCTGTGAGTATCCAGCATTACATAACGTGCAGTAATTGGGACCCATTGTCTAATCTATACACAAGGAATTATACTTTCCATACACTAGGAACCAGAGACCGTGCTAGGGCATTCTGTGAGGCAGTCCTTTGGCTGAACCAATATTCATGAGACTGTACCCAATCAAGTTGTTTGCCAACGCATTCTCCAGAATATTGGTTCAGTCCACAACAGGGCTGCCGTCACTGTGTTTATGCCACGGGTGCAATTAACATAGAGAATTAAAGTAAAAAAAAAGTCTTTGACAAAAAAAGATCTTCAAAATTCTGGCTTTAAACAAGTTCAGGCTCCGATGTTTAAGATGATATATTATAAATCCAGTTGTATGTTAAACCAAATAAACATCCTGAGCTTTGTTGTGATTGTATTGTCTCAGGGGGGCGCTGTTGCCTAAGGATTGCTGGTTTGAGGTATAGGTCCACTCTGCAGAATGACTGCTGTATAGTATTTGGGGTTTATTGCTATTTGTTTTATTTGTTTTCTGAGCATATGTATTATGTTAAAATATTTATTCTGTCCTAATATCTGGGAATTTTGTGCAGGGCATGACCAGTTTACCTGACTACCTCACATTTAAGAGCTTTCCAGGGACCCCACTGCATATTATATTCAGTGCTGCAGGAGATGACCTGCTTGAACTTCTACAAGGTTTATTCACCTTCAACCCATGTGTACGATACACAACATCTCTGGTAGGTTCCCATTCTGAGCTGACCTCGTTCATGCACAGTGCTGTGTCTTCTGTTCTTCTATAATCTATGCCTTGAGTTAGAAGTAGCATGTTCAGGCAGCGCTCAACTAGCTTCATAATGTTTTTTCCTTTTTATTATTTATTTATTTTGCTAGCCCCTGTTGTAGAAATGCTGGAAGATCGGAGCAGTGGAGGAATGTTCAGAACTGTTAAGCATGGACCATATATAGCAAAGATTACAGCGATCGACCAATTGGGTGCTGCCTTCACTACACACCTCCAGTCTAAAGCAGTTTAAATGTTTCCTATCCACTTCAGTCTTCCAGCATTTTCAAGACAGCAGTCCTTCCTGTGACATTCAGCATGGGAGCAACAATGGGTAGCAGAGAACTGTTGGTATACCAGTCTGGTTCTGCTGGATAGACAAATGGAATGTTTTAATTATTTATTTACATTAAGATTACTTGTATGCATATCTCTAACATAAAAATAGGCAAACAGTGTCTCTTCTGCTGCTGTAGAAATGAAAGTTCCAGCATACCCTGCCAGTCAGAGTTCTCCAGCTCTTGTGTAACTACAAGTTCCAGCATCACCTTCCAGCCAGCTGGGATTTAGTTCCAGACAAAGAGCCACAATTTGCCTTACCTTTTTCTAGTATAAATTCATATAATGCCTTTGATGTGTGTCGGAAACTTCGCTCTCTTATAATGGAACAGTGACTTATCTCTTTTCTATACATATTGCAGCGCTCACTAGTGCTTCTCGTTTTCCTTTAGGCGCTAAAGAAAAAGTATTTTAGTAATAGACCAGCACCAACTCCTGGGCACCTATTGCCAAGACCCAACTGTTCTGTAGAAGTATTGAAAGAGCAGCAAAATCTTTCTTTGGGCATCAAAAGGAAGCGGGTGGAAGGCCCAGAACAAAGTAAGTAATTGTGGCCAATTGATATCTTTGTCCTCGAAATTGGGAAGGTGGGGTGTTAGCTGCTACTAGTATACTGGTCGCTGTACGTAAACAAAACCAGAGCTGTTCATCTTTGCCCTCCCTCTGGCCCCTGGCACGAGCTTCATGTTTATTTCTTAGCGTTTATTTGTGTAGCGTCGCCACATTACACAGCTCTTTACAGAGAATATTGTGTCCGTCACATAGATAATGCCAGAACTGCGAAAAATGTTAATTTGCAATTTAGTTTGAAACCAGGCATTAAGGACTTTTTTATAATTCTGTTTTTTATGGGCAACTGCACAACGTATGGATTGAGTTCTCGCTATCTTTTGTAAGATATTATTTACTGGATGTTTTTAAAGTAAAATGGAATTTGTACAAGTCTGCCCTGGACAGATGTCCTATGTGTCAGAGGTGAAACGTCAATATGTTTGTATCTGAAATGGGAATTATACCTACTAATATGATTGTACGTGATGTGGCTCTTGATCCTTGTGACAGGATATCCGGCCTCCCATTATTTGATTCCCCCCCCCCCCCCGCAAAAAAATACCAATGCTATTCTGAAAACGTTGCGTTGGGGTGGCCCCCCGAGCGCTGACCGTGCCTGAAGAATGCCAGCACCGGATCGGAGGTTTGGGTACTAAAAGCTGACTACAGAAAACTTGACAACAATTTTCCCTGCATGACAACAGCGATGAACTGCCGGGTGTACCGACTGTACAATGTTTTTTTACAAACTATTCTGCATTGTACAGCCGGTACACGCAGCGCCTTAAATGAGCACCTTAATACCAGCAATGACAGTGTCGCTCTCTGTAGTGACGTCGTTTTGGGCGGGCGGTCTGTAGATGCGCCGCATTTGTTTTGAAGTCTGTTTTCCAACCAGTCGCCAGGAACACACTGTCGGTAAGCGGTCTATCGCTGTTGTCATGCAGGGCAAATTGTTGTCTGGTTTTCTGTAGTCAGTCTTCTGACTACCACTGGAATCCAGGATAATGTGTGTTTATTTTAAGTGCATACAGGGCAATAAGAAGCAGCAAAGCCTTTGTATAAGGTTACATCTTGGCAGCAAACAAAGCTACTCTTTCTTTGAGTGACCGTCATTAGCAGTTAAGTAATTCCAGGCAGATTCCACTTTATTATATAGTGCATGTGTAGCAGTCTTCTCCTTAGAGATGAGAAACTCCCTCCCTCCCTCTGATACGGACAGATAGTCCATGCTAACACTTGACTGACCTTGTTTCTCAAGTAGAGAAAAGTAATAAAGTGGTGGAGATATCCGCACTAATTGTTTTAAGAACATACTGAAGACCTTGAGGGGGGGGGGGGGGTGATCTTTGAATGGGGTAAGTCTTTTATTTCTGTGTGTCACATCTGACTCCTGACTTGAATGTAAAGATATTGCAGGGGGGGCTGCATACCAAAATAAAAACAATAATGTTTAACATCTGGGATTGTAAACTTCCCCCCCTACTGGTCAGCGGCTCAAGAGATGCAAGACACAAGAGCAGAAGTAGCAGAAAAGCAGCATATAGTGTAGTAAATGCAACACACGATAATACATTATAAAAGTTACATGTACATAAAATCAAAACATAGTGAGCTTATCTGGTATACCTACACAGTGTCCATGGGCCTAATCCAGAGTGAGGCATTCGCCCCTTTGTGTCTTTTTACACACCTTGCATGCTCAGAATGTAAACGTATGCAACTGTGGCTTTTCATTCTTTATTGGCACTTCCTACTTCTTAGACCTGGGGGTAAATGTATGAACATGCGGGTTCTTCAACACCCGTGTGTTCAGCGGGTTCGGCGATTAAATTTCAAGCGGCGCTGCATTATAAAGGGAAACTTCCCTTCCGGCCCGTCACGATTTACACCTCGCCTAAAATGATGATTGCTGAAAAATAAAAAGCCCAAGGGGTCCAAACATTGCCCCTTTAAATTAACATGAATGAACGGCGCACTGACGTTCATGTGAAGTGCTGGACAGCTGCCTCATCGGAATGATTGGCTGTCTGCAGACGCTGCCGTCAGAGAGCTGGATCTGCTTAAATTGCCTTCTTCTTTTTCAGCAATCGTCATTTTAGTGGAGGTGTAAATCGTGTTGGGGTTTTCGTCCTCGTTAACACGTACCCAACCCGCATGAGTACATATATGTACGTATATGTTCTTGGAATCTTGTATTAAAAGGTTTTGCCTATGTATTGATCAATGCAGGTACATTTTAGTATGTAGATCACTGTTGTCATTAGACAACTAATGAAATGCTTGGTCCGAAACATATCAGTCTTGCTACATGTAAAAAATATATTAGTCAGACAAGAGAATTTAGAAATGTTACAGTGGTTACATTTATAGAACTCCTCTGTTAAATTCTCAAAAACTTTAGTGTCTTGGCTAGCTGTACTTCTGAGTATGCCTGGTGCCTTCATAAAAGCCATATCAGACTTTTGAGTGAGCAAATTAGCCAATATTGAGCCCATTAATACAATTTCCCAGTAATGCATCAAAATGTTCAATTCCCTTTACATTACAGTTGTACTCAGTAATATTCTGTATGTCTTTGAATTCAGTGTTAAAATATATCTTTAAGCTGGAATGCCGTCAGTGACCAGCAATAGTCAGCGATAGTATAGTTACCAATTTTCGCATTTCATATGCATGTACTGAGAACTATGCCATGGAGGAAGGGTCTTCCTGGTCCGATGTGATGCAGTGTAAAATTGGATAATATTATTCATTAACATTTATCTTTATAGCATCAAAATAGTCAACAACGCTTTTCAACTAGGAGCAAACACAGAAATTAAAGAAGATTGGTTATTTAGGGGCAGCACAGTGGCTAAGTGGTTAGCACTTCTGCCTCACAGTGCTGAGGTCATGAATTCAATTCTCGACCATGGCCTTATCTGTGTGAAGTTTGTATGTTCTCCCTGTGTTTGCGTGGGTTTCCTCGGGTTGCTCTGGTTTCCTCCCACACTCCAAAAACATACTAGTAGGTTAATTGGCTGCTATCAATATTGACCCTAGTCTCTCTCTGTCTGTCTGTGTGTGTATGTTAGGAAACTTAGACTGTAAACTCCAATGGGGCAGGGACTGATGTGAATGAGTTCTCTGTACAGTGCTGCGGAATCAGTGGCGCTATATAAATAAATGGTGATGATGAGGATTTTCAGACATACAGGTAAGAGAGACATGCTCAATGGCTTTGATGGTCTTCCATACTCCCTGAAGGTGGTGTGCAATAACTAAATAATCACCTTACCCATTGTAGAGGGTTCTTCCTGGCCCCACCTGGTGCTGTGTGGGTTAATATTAACTATCCCATCCCCTTTGGGCAGGGGGCTCCGACCTGGGTCAGAGGTGATGAGGCAGAGACAGCCCCCAGCCTAGGGATGAGATTTCTTCCTTCCCATTCCTAGAGCAGAGTGGGGGTGGGGAACATTAGCTATGACTAGCCTAGTTCTGAGTACCCTATCTGACCATGGTCATTGAAAACCACCTCCATGCCTTGGAGAGATGGGCATAATTATAAATTAATTACATAAACAAATAATAAAGTAAGTAAGCAAAAACAATACATTTACAAAAAACTCTTAATTAGAACTGTATTAGACTCTTTATTAGACAAAGTCATAGGCAAACCGAGGGTGGTTTTCAAGTGCCTGGAAACCCCCCTCCAAGCCTGGGGCACTGCATAATTGAGATGGCTAGACCCTGATACCACTTCACACAGCTCTGCTTGAAAAGGGAGAGCTGCGTGCACCTAACAGTAATGCACGCAGCATTGCCAATGTATATTATGGGGATAGGAAGAGTTGGAGAGCAGCCAAGTACTGTCTAAAATTAAAACCACGCCCCAATGCATGCTGGTCACGCCCACTGGCGTCATGGTGTGAAAACCCCCCTCTACAAATCCTGCGTCCTAAAGCTTGTTTTAGAAGTAGTCAATAGCACTCCTCATCCTCAGTCTTCATCAGATATAATTAATAGTGTATGTTGTCTGAATACATTGATCCTCTGCTTATTTGATGTAATTCAGTTAGCAAGATAAAACAAACAAGAATCCCCCACAATAAAATCTCACACCATATGCAGCAGGATGGAGCAGACGTATAAGATTTGTAGAACTTTCTCTCTTATATAGATTCTCCAATGAGTTTTTCAACCAACTGGTGAGTTGTGGGAAAAACTCAAATATTTTTCCCAATATTTTTCACATGTTGAGGCTATTATATTTTTTTCCACCATTCTTTGAATGGTTGAAGCTTTCAGCTTATCATGGTTCTTAGAGAGTCTATATAAGAGAACTGAAAAGTAGAAGATGGAGGAAAGAAAATGCCATTTAAAAGAGAGTAAGCCTTTGATTACTATGACTAATGGTTATTCCATGTGGCAGGTCTCCAAGACAGCATGCTAGTTTGAAGCATGCCTTGTCATTTGTAAGGTTTTTTCTGACTCGTTATACCATTATATAGTGATATGAGAAGAGGGAGCAATACTCAGCGTGCTAATATAGCAAATGATTATTTTAAGTTAAGTGAGGTTTAAATGTGAACACCTGGATTTGAAATGTTAGTGTTCACATTGTTCTTTGCTGTGAGGGAAAAATCTGGAAATTAATTTAAGAAATCTCTGTTAAAAATACAGTTAAGGATCAGTCTGTACTAAAGAACGACAGGAGATTTGTCTTTTAAAGTTGCACCCAACATTAACTATCCCACACCCAAGGACTTTTTGATGACATTATTTAGAAAATCAGATAACGTCACTAAAGACATCATATAGAACATTTCAAACATTATTATATTAGTGATCACTAACATCACACAACATACCATATGACATCAGCAAATATGCCAGCAATTACAAAGATTATAACAGTACGTCATAAGTATTAAAAGCACAACAATCTCAGATATATGAATATGAATATATATACTACTTGATTTTTTTTTTATCTAAACTAAATGGTTCATGTTACTGCTGGTGATAATGACATTTTCTTCACCCTAAAAATCAATAAGGTTTTTTTTTTTAAAAAAAAATTGTATCTAACATTGTTAGTACAACTCCTTTGCATTCTTATGGCGATGAATAACTATGCAGATTTGTTGTTTCTTTTGCACATTTAGTTAATAAAAAACATTGTTAGTAAATAAACTGTTAGTAAATAACCATAGTGTTATGCATATTATGCTATTCTAAATAGTGCACTAAGTAGTGCACCAGCTTTAGATATACTATCCTATATTATCCTTTAAGTTGACCTGTTTGATCAAGGTGATTGTTGATGAAATCATTGTCAGTACATAATTATGTTTGAAATGCTCTATGTTGCGTCATAAGTGACATAATTAATTTTGTTATGTGATTTTATGAATTATGTCAGCAAATCCTTGAGGATGGGGCCAGTTATTAATCTTAACCATCCAATTTCCTGTGTTTCTACACTGTGGGACTCATTTCTTAAAGAGTTTCTCTGCTGAAAATGCATGTTTTCGCCAGAGATAGCACATTCCTATCTAGTAAAGGGTTAGCGGTAGCTATAGCACTGATATCGCCAGAGGTAACACCCGCTGCTGATAAAATTAGCTGGTTTTCTCTTTTTCAACAAGGACCTCACTAATACTTGTACTGCTGCAATCCTTCTTCTTTTATTGCCATCTCATGTATGCTCACATGATTGTACAACCAGATATATATTATGTGTCACCCTATATGCCAGACCTGGAGTACTGCCGTTGCCCTGATTTACCTCTCCAGGTCTTGGGGAGCTGTGTGTCCACCGAAAGCAGAGTGACAGTGACTCAGGGCTGCTACCTTTGCTGATAACCTTAAAGGAGAGAGGGGAAGAAGCTTGGATTGATAGACAGCAGTCCCAGAAAGTGACAAGGATACTGGTGAGGTGTTTTCATTATACCCTGTATGTTGTCTGTGCCAGACTGTAGTTTTTCAAGTTATTATTTAAATATGTTTATTGCTGTTTGGTGCTACCATTTTATTAAATAAACTTATTAGCTTTATTTCGGATATTTGCCTGGGTTATTTTGAACCTTGGGTCGGTACCGCGTAGGCCAGCTGTGCAGCGCAGAAAGTTACGTCATACCCAGTATCCTCACAGGGTCTATACCCAAACCCCTCAAAAAACATGAAGACAAAACAAACCAACCAAAAAAAAGTGGAAAAAGTGCTAGGTGCTAAGTGCCAGTGTAAATAAATAGTGCCACTTAAGGCCCCAGCATCTCGACTGGTCATATAAAAAATTATCCCTGCCCCCGCCAAAAGGCTAGGGCAAAGGAAAATTAAAGCTGCATCGTGTAAAGTGTCCTACTCTGTGCACAGGTGTTCACCTTCACCATGGACATTTTCGGGCATCCTTGGCTCAGGCAGCACCAGGGGCACAGAGCACCTCAGTTTTCAGACAGCTGTCCTCTTGGCCAGAGGACCAGGTGAAGTCCCATTGCCTACAGGGGGCACCTTTAAGCACCACTGTGTATATGGGCATCAACACCGGATCTTAGCCAAAAGGCCAACTAGCCTTTTGTCTAGTTTCAAAAATAAGGGCAGCACGGTGACTTCCAGAGGGTCAGGTGTGAGAGTAGTTTATAAGTGATTCATACTGTATACTGAATTAACACAATTAGAGTAAGGTCTGCTGCTGACATAATGTAATGTTTAAGTTGCTAATGCTTGTTGTGTCTTCAATCAAAAGTAGACAGTGGTGGCACTGTGGTACTGGTCAGTCAGGATGGGATACAGAGGCCTCCGCTCAGGTTTCCCCGTGGAGGACACCTCCTCCAGTTTCTTTCCTGTTTGGAGAATGGTCTACTCCCACACGGACAGCTTGACCCTCCATTGTGGTCCCAAAGAGGAAAGGTATTTGTGATATTTTAGCTTCACTGTAGAACATTTTAGCTATTTATATTATGAATAACTGTATGATCATCTATTCCACTTATTGAAATTAAATGATATATCAGAAAGTAAACTTACACATTGGAGAAGGTTGCAAATCATAGTTCAGGACAAAGCGGTTTTCATGGCAAGACCAATTTACGCTTATTTTTAAAGTTTTGCAGGCTATAACTTTTTAATTTGTTACTTTTTATGTAGTTTTGTATTTGTCATTTTTTATTAGTAAAATATTGACATAAATATCTCTTTATTTCATCTGTGTGTTTTACATAGACATAACGACATAATGGAACATAACCTGACATAATAGGACTAAAAACCACCTTTGCGCAATTCTTTCCCATAGTTACTTTCATGTAGTTTGTCCAGATGTTTATCCAAATTGTAATTAGTTAGTACTCTCGAAAATAGGGATGCCACAATATGTGCATTTTGCGCTGGTTCTGCTGCAGTTATAGGACACAGGAACAATATACATTGGCTTTGTATACAACTGCATATGATTTAAAAGCAGTTAGAATCAGTGCAACTGGTCTTTCTGGAGCGAGGTTAGATGATTTCTAAAGTTTTTCTTTTACAATTTTTAGATTTGTTACATCTCGTCACATTGATCTATTAAAAACCTGGCATGAGCTATCATTGTAGTCTTGCAGATGCAGCAACAAAAGCACATTTTTCTGATCCCATTAACAGCTGTGATTATAATAACCATATTAATAATGCAGCGTATTGTGAGTGAGCACGCTATTGACAGGTGCTCACCTGCTGTTTAACTTTACATGCACAAAGCAGGCTACTGCTGCAAGCCACTTAGCTGCTGTTAACTTAATAGTGACTTATTTGCCATGTCAAACATAGCAAGTCCTTCTTCCTGATGATTCCCCCAAAACTAAATGGGCCAGAGCAAGTCTTTCAGCCCAGCGCTTGTATCCCGCAGACACTGACATAAATGCCATTCTCACAAGCTTACAACATGAGGTGTCACGGTTACATAACATTATATTTTCCAGTCTACAAAGCAGATACAGCACTGCCTGTCATGCACAGTACCCTCAACATTTAGATGGATGTAAATATGTATCAGTTTGTTTTATTTACTTTTTGTTACTTTTTTGGTATAATGGCTAAGGGTCTTAGGGAACCTACTTTTTGTGACGTCTTTCTACCTACATGGAGGTACCAGCTTTGGGCTGGTTTCCACTATATAGAAGAACCATAAGCCGAGTATTCCCCTTATAGTGGTAACAGTTCTTGGCTCAGGCTGGTTAAGGATTTTATGCAGGGAAAGTCCTGCTGCCTGATATATTTATTTATTACCAGCGATTTACCCATTTATTTCAATGTCCCATTCATGTCAATGGTGTTTCCACAGTTTGATTGCTTCAGTAGTGTCATCTGGTGGTAGAAAATGGGCAATGAATGTAAAAAAAAGTTCATTGAAACTTGAATCTTTGCCAAACTAAGACCTGATTTGTTTCCTTACTGACTTTGCGTGTTGCAGTCATGCCTCCTTTTAAGTTTAATGTTTGCTATATATGTACTTCATCGATCTAATCAGATGTGCTTCAGGTGGACTGCAGAAGACAAATGTTTGCACCGAGATAGTTAATAGAGTTTCATGCAGTATTAAATATTTAAGATTTGACTTTATTTTAGGGTGTATTTTCCTCTTATGAGTATCGTCAGGAATAACCATTTTCACATGATGCTTTCACATCATTTCAATGTACTATTTTCCCTATTTTATAGATCATCTGTTACTATCTGCCAATTCTTTCTGTGTCCTGAGCCAACTGGGTGGCCATTTCATTATGTACTCCTGAACACGTAACAACTTTTACTCCTGTATGTGTATCTGTTATATCACCTTCCTTGATTTCTATTAGATTATAAGATCTATATACTAAGGCCTTTGCACACTATTTGTTTCAAGTCACAAAAAGCATACTTACGTGTCGCATGTTGGGTTCCTGTATCTCAACATGCGTCAACTAACACACTGTAGTGTTTGCATTTGAAACTTTGCATGTGTCAGACGTACAAGTGAATATACTAATACCTAAGGAAAGAGTAGAGATGATAGTGTTTGTGCTAAATGCGAACGTTACATTATCCATATAGAGTGTAATTAAATAGTGGCTTAGTGGTTAGCACTGGCTTAGTGGTTAGAACTTCTGCCTCACAGCAGTGGAATCATGAGTTTGATTCCCGACCATGGCCTTATCTGTGTGGAGTTTGTATGTTCTCCCCGTGCATGCGTGGGTTTCCTCCGGGTGCTCCGGTTTCCTCCCACACTCCAAAAACATACTAGTAGGTTAAAATTGACCTTAGTCTGTGTGTGTCTGTGTTAGAGAATTTAGGCTGTAATCTCCAAAGGGGCAAGGACTGATGTGAGTGACAAATATCCTCTGTACAGCGCTGTGGAATTGGTGGCGCTATATAAATAAAAGATGATGCTGATGATGATCAAATGTAATGTGATGTCATGTTTGCCTGAAACTTGTTTGAAATTCATTTAACTTTATTACAATGCTTTTAAGTTTGAATATTTTCACAGGGTGTAGTCTCTTGAATTGCATTTCAAGGACGACAAAATTATTGAGGAGTTATTGCAACACTCAGGAGTCATTTTCTATATTAATAGCAACTCTTTCCAGGAAGAGTAGTTCCTTTATTCTGAATTCATTATTCTGGACCTGTGTATACACATTTTATTAATTTATAGCTTCCATCTTGGAATCTCTGTTTGTTTTTCAAAGTCTTAATAACTCTTCTGCAGGTCTGAGTTTGTTGTCTTCTTGTCTGATCTGGGACATCAAATCTCAATTCTCAGAATAAGCAAAAACTAACACACAAGCGAAGACTTAAACAAAGGAAACAATATCTCGCCTTGTTGGTCTGGTGAGATCAGCAGCTGGCACACAAGGTAGACCTCAGAATGAACACAAGGATATCTGATCACTGCAAGATTTAGAATAACATACCGTGTACTAGGCTTTTGTGATGGTCTCGGATACTTGGAGCTAGGCTCAGGTCAGGGTGGGCACCGTACTATAATCTCATATACACAGCGTAACAAGTGCCCATGGGTGTGTGATCAGTAAGGGCAGTGGGTGTAGGGGAGCTGGGAAGGAGGGTATCCGGCTGTACCTGCTCGTTAATCTCCATGGTTCCTGGGCCTAGCCAACAGCAGCGTCTTCAGTCCCGACAGATCTGTTCTACTACAGGGCCTGGGAGGGAGACTTAACGGGACCAGCTTTGTCCATCTTATTCCTCCCAGTGCTGCCTACTTTACCCGGTCTGGATGTTCAGCATTGCCTACAAATACTAATAAAAACATTTCAAGTGTGAATCACACGCTTATGCTTTTGATATGCATATTTGCTAGTGTTAAAAATGCACCAAAAGGTCAGTAGTTTTGAAGCCTTCATTTATTTCACTGTTCATTGTAAGATTGTTTATGTTGACTCAGTCAAATAAAATCTATTACATTCATGCTTGTCCGTACTGTTTCCAGACAAGTGGACATCTGAAATATCTGATATAGGTTAGAAAACTAAAATAGCAAAGCCTAGAATAGATATTATACCTCATGTAATATAACAGGCCATGCCGCCTCTGTTTGAACCCACCAATTGGTAGAGACCATGTTTCATTAGTATTCACCAGAGGATTTGCTTGTGTTAATTATCTATTTTATCACGCTTACTTTCTTTTTGTTAGAGTATTATAGTTACATTCAAAATATATACATATACAACATATATATATATATGCTGACTGTTAGGCTGCCTGGTCAGATAATGAACCTGCAGAATTGATAGACGGAGGTCTTCACCTATAGCAGCTGCCTTTCCCGTAGAGCTTTACGCGCTCACAGGTACTTAGATGCCCCCAGGACTTCACTCCAATGTTCGTTATACAGTACCGCAGCGGCAGGCCAGGAGGCAGCAGAGATGGTAATGGATGGTCAGACGTAAGCCGAGGTCAGGGATCACTAGCATGGTAGAATGGTCAGGTAAATCGCCAAAGGTCAGGGTCACAAGGCAAAACAGCAGGGTCCAAGATACGGGCCAAAGGGTCAGGGTCACAGGCAAACAGGCAAGGTTCAGGAAACAGTCAGGGGTCACAACAGGTAATCAGCAATTCAGGAATCCAGAATAGGTCAGCAACAGTCCAGTACTGGGACGCTATAACCGGCAGGGAGGCCAATAAGAGCCTAGCTCTGAAATCACCCCCAGCCTCAGCCTAAATAACAAAGGATATTAATTATCCCACATGCTTGTGAATTAGTTGCGCACGCGCCTGGCTGCCCTCCGTCTCCGGGACGCGGCGCTGCAAGGATTGGCGTCCGACTGTTGCCCTAGCGGAAGACAGCCGGGACGCGGGGCAGAACAGAGAGCAAGCCGCGGCTCGTAACACTGACCATATCTGTTCTCCCGGTGTTTGCGTGGGTTTCCTTCGGGTGCTCTGGTTTCCTCCCACACTCCAAAAACATACTGGTAGGTTAAGTGGCTGCTATTAAATTGCCCTGAGTCTCTCTCGGTATGTGTGTGTGTAAGTTAGGGGATTTAGATTGTAATCTCCAATGGGGCAAGGACTGATGTGAATGAGTTCTCTGTACAGCGCTGCGGAATTAGTGGCGCTAAATAAATAAATAGATGATGATGATGATGAAAGTGGGTTGTTCGTTAGGTGAAGTTAGAGGTCCTCTGAACTCTGCACTATAATGTTTTAGGACAAGCCTGGCCAACTTCTGGCTCTCTAGGTGTGAAACTACAAGTCAGAGCATGCTTTGTCAGTAGATAGCCAGTTGATAGCTGGCAGGGCATGCTGGGACTTGTAGTTTCACAATAGCTGAAGAGCCACAGGCCGGCCAGGCCTGTTTTAGGATCTTCTGTTTCTGCAAATATACTGTATTCATTTGTATTCAAATGTGTTTTCTCCTGAGATCCTGTAGTGCCTGATTACTCATAATGAGTGAGATAAAAGCCTTGGGGGTAAATTTATCAAGCTGCAGGTTTGAAAAAGTGGAGATGTTGCCTATAACAACCAATCAGATTCTAGATGTCATTTTGTAGACTGTACTAAATAAATAACTAGAATCTAATTGGCTGCTATAGGCGACATCTCCACTTTTTCAAACCTGCAGCTTGATAAATTTACCTTGAATTTTATCTTGGTGTATGGGGCACACTGTACTGCTTCTTTTTGAAGGAGTTGCAGATTTTGGACAATTTATTATTTGTACATAGTTGCTAACTATCTCTCATTTACAGGCATGTTCCCTTGAAATCCTTACCCTGAGGGTACAGATTCCTTTGCCCAGTATTAACCTCTTTGCATACTTGCCAACATTTGAAAAATAGTTTCAGGAAGACTGTGCAGGTAATGTTTCGTTGTTGCGCCAATGAATGGGATGTGTCTAGTTCCATCCATAATGGTATCTAGTGTTTCCCAGGGGTGTATCCAGTACATCCAGGTGCAACCTATAGTATTGTGCGCAGCATGCTGCTAGAGGGAGTTTGTGTATGGATGGCACACCACCAGAGGCTGTATAGTGTAGCAGGTCTGAAGGGAAGATAATCAGGTTACATTAAATTGGAGGCGTCTTGTCATCATGTGGGCACATGTGCATGCGCAAGGTAACAGTTATGGGAGGCACACTGGGGATCTGAAAGGTTAGTCTTCCATCCAAGGAGGTCTCCCAATGTTGTCGGTGTCTCCAAAAACAAATCATCGTTTCAGTGAAACAGAATGAGTCATATAAAATTTCATTTAAAATACCTATTCAAACATCTTTTAATTCAACCAAGTGTTGTAATATCACAGGCTACTGTATGTTCTCCAAGGTTTGTATAGAGCTTCAGAATGTGCTGTGACCATAGATGCAGGATGATTGTAATAATGTAGATTCATGGTGAATAGCCCTATTTTGTCACAGTTACTACATTATCCCCAAGCAAAGAGTAGTTATGAGTGTATGGTGTTTAAAAGCAATGAATGTTACCTATTGTCTATATAGGAACTGTATATTGTCTGCTTTTCTGTTGATATAATTGAGTCACCCCCGTTGCGAGTCAAATTACTTACATAACTTACTATCCCACAGACTCACATCCCTCTAGGTCACTACCTGCAATGTTTTAGTGTGTTCATCTTCTTGGAAGGGGTGGTACCCTCCTCTGCTTGGTCAGAGTGTCAGCTTCTAGTGATGTCTTGTAAGAAAAAGTGGAGGTGTGGCCCAAAGAAGCCAATGAGATTCTAGCTATTATTTTCTAGTATGTATTAAATAAATGATAGCTAGTGTCTAATTGGCTGCTGTTGGCAACACTTCCTTTTTAGAAGTTTCAGTAAATCTTTCCCTTAATGTTTTTTTTTTATGTGGGGTTGGGCAAGGGGGGGGACTTATTTACTCCAAAATATATTTTATGTTATCTATTATTGAGACAGGAGAAATGTCATGATGTTGGGTGCGAGATGGAGGCAAGCAGGAAGCCACAGACAGGAAGTTAGATAGTGGAAGATGCTGGATCTCCAGACAGCACAGAGTGGGGGAAGTAAAGCTAATATAAATCTGAAAGATTACAGTGTCTATTGCAGCTCTGTATGAAGCAAAGCTCGTACATCCGACTTGTAAAACATACATTTCAGACATGTGTCCATTTTATAACAAACAGTAAAATGTTTATTAGTGTATGAAAAAAGTTGTGCAGTTAATTTCTAACGTACGATGAATTTGAAAACACCTGCCACTTATTTTTTATTACTACCATGCCGCAAGTGCGTGCTGATTTGTAGATGTTACTTACTTCTTACAGTGACACTATGCCAACAGAAAATAAACTAATTAGAATACAGCCCTCTACAAATCAATAGAGTCAATCTTGTTTTTAACCGCGATGTAATATGAGCTGACATCCGCTGAATAAGTTATAGTGAAGCATGAGCTTCAGAACGCTCTGCTGACAGTGTGTGTCAGTTACATTTAACTGTACATGTACTGCAGCTCGAAAATATCCCAACATTGTCATTCCCTTCACCCTGGGCCTGATGCTGAGTTAGCATCAACTTTAAATTTCACTGTAAAAATAAAACTATCAATTATTTGTGTGCTACATGAAAAAGCAGCCAGTACTTTCCTTGCCTGCAAAATAATAACTAATTTGCACCCCTTGCATTGTAACATGGTTTGTCCCATCTTGTTTGCTGATCCACCAGATACAATCATTACATTGCTGCGCATGCACAGTATGAATTTTTAAGGGGCAGTGTATCTAAACAAGGCTTTTGCATCTGTCTTAAGTAAGAGACAAAACTGAACATATACAGGGCAGTCCTTCGCCGGGACAGCCTGTTTTTGTCAGTGCTGTTCCGGCTACCAAAATGAAAAAATATTTCCAGTAATTAGCAGCAACCAAAAACGATAATGATCGTTATTTGTCAGTGAAAACCCCCTGATATTTACTAAATAGACCCCTAAATCTCTGATGGCAGGTCGGGAATTTTAAAGCTAGGAAGTCAGTTTGCAAGTTACACAGGTCTAGTAGCACAATCAAGGATGCTCCTGGGAACATTGGTACACAAGGAAACCATATATTTACCCCAACAGTACCACTTCTCATGGGACAGTTATGATTCTCAGCTGAGAAAGAGACCAGGGGGTATATTTACTAAACTACGGGTTTGAAAAAGTGGAGATGTTGCCTATAGCAACCAATCAGATTCTAGCTGTTTTTTGTACAATGTACTAAATATATGATAACTAGAATCTGACTGGTTGCTATAGGCAACTTCTCCACTTTTTCAAACACACAGTTTAGTAAATATATGCCCACCCAGGTTAATTAAATTGGGGCATTACCACTGTAAATTTCAGGGGGGTGTAGAGGCTGGCTGGGATGTTCCATACCTCCGAACTTGCAAAGGGACAGGGAGCGTGGCCGTGTCATGATAGGGCGTGTCACCGCCAAGATGGGGGCGGGACAGAGCCAAAAAATTCAGGACCGTCTGCTGAAATTGGGACGGTTGGGTGGTATGATGTTGTATGACCAAATATAATATTCTACACAGAGTACTAGAATTCCATGTTTTATTATATATCAAATTGCCATACTCCACAACATCAGAATTCTGAATAATTTCTTAATATTAAAGAGCTGACTGTGCAGGCCCCATTCCTAGATATGTCTATTTGGTTTTGCCCTTTATTAATATGTCTATTTAAATGAAAGTTCACAGTAAATACCAAAATGAATAATAAGAAAATGTCATTGATAATAAACAGCATTTACACATTTGGTATTTGTTCCTGAAGTGCCACTTTTATCCCGTACAGGTTTGACAATTGTACCCTTTTTATGGTCTGTATGGAAAACAAAATAATTTAGCCTTAAAAAAGTTCTTCCTATACTCAACATGCTATCATTGATGTTATTTTATGGTGTTAGTAATTGTAGTTATGCCGAGCTTTGTGCATATGTCTGAAAATGTGGTCAGACAGTGATTTATATAACTGTAAGTGTCCATCTTGCATTGTGGAAGTTTTAGAACTAAATAGAATCAATGGGCTAGATTTATCAAACCTTGTAAAAGGGAAACGTGAAGGTGTTGCCCATAGCAACCAATCATATTCTAGCTTTTATTTATCGAGTACATTCTAGCTAGAATCTGATCGGTTGCTATGGACGACTTTTCATTTTTAGAAGGTTTGGAAAATCTACTCCAATTACTTTGTTTCTAAATTTCCTTTCAGGGATCCAATTAGCCTCAGTTGAACTAGGATGATAGTTTCAGATCCATACTCCTTCAAAGGGACTCACCACATTTATAGAGCAGAAGAACAACAAATTGCAAGAAAAAAAACTATCAAAAATATAATATTTTGGCAAATTGTTCATCATATATTGACTCTAAAGGCTCAAAAGCAACTGTATGGTTTTTGTCCACACAAAACAGAAAGCAAACTATTTTCTACATCACTTAAGACTCCGTTTAAGCAATAATAAAATTATGAGTAGTTTATATTAACCGGTCTTCTTCTTCAATATGACATTAGTTTCCATTTTAACAAAACAGCAGTGATTGCCCACTTATTTTAGTAATGCTTGCCCAAGCTATTAATGGCATTGGTGGGACAAGTTATTTTGTCCACCAAGGCAAATGTGGCTAAAACCATTACTATGTATTGTATACCTAATGGTGCTTCACCTGCTGAATTTACAGTGGCGCCATATATTATAGCAGATGCTAATCCCGCACATTACATCAGGACATTGACCACACACAGAATACCAGGTCCAGTGGTCTTGTAGTCTTCAGTCTCTGGTGGCCACCGCAATGTTTTCTGGCCATTCCCTGGTGGCAGTAAAGTAGTACATTTCCCTGGTGGCTAATGTAATGCATATTGGCCAATTTCCTGGTGGCCAGTGTAATGTAGAATGTCCATTTCCATGGTGGGCAGCGATATAGGGCTCATTCCTTGATGGACAATGGAAGGTATAGTGTCCAGTGACCAGATTAACTGACATGCCCAAGAATTATCCGACTGAGTTTGATTAGATCATTCTCTGACATACTCATCATTTTGAGTTCATATTTGCAGATGCTTGTATGGATATTCTTGTGTATATGGCCAACTTGATATCGTCTATCATCATGAGTGATCCACTTTGAATAGTAGCAAGTTACCTACGATTATTGCCAGTTTTGACAGCCTGGGCAATTCTGTGCACAACCTGTGGGCTCCCAACATCTCTTGCCAGATGTGCAATATATTCTGTTGTGTGACCATCACTTTTAAGGGCCCAAAACACAATCAAACTGACACTGAAGAACGGTTGGGCACTACTAGGGTATAACCAGGTTTCATATAAGTTTTGATTTGAGTGAATCAATTTGAATCCTATGAAATAACATGTTCCATTCCTCCCTCTTTATTGCTCTCTCAGCAATAAAACATTTGAACCTGGTCCCATAATCTTTGTTACCCAGCCCAAAACAAATGAGTTCTTTGTTTGATGCGCTCCTTATATCAAATGGAATTGTCTTCACTGACTGCTATGTGATGGGGCCGTATTTATATTGCATGCCGAAGTCGGAAAGATAGGGCGAAACCTGGAGGCAATTTAAATTCCAACTTAACATTCTTTCAGTATTTTTCATTTTATGAGTTTATTATTATTTACATGTATTTTGTCATAGGCAAAGGCAACCTATGAGCTCACTTCATTCTTTCTGCTATTTCATATTGCTACTTTTGTAAGGCTTTCATACACTGGAAAGCATGAATAACATAGCTACTGAAACTCTAAGCAACCTCTCATCCAACCAATCCCACATGTAGCTTTACTAATGCTTCTAAAAAGCAAAACTTGAGGTGTTGCCCATAGCAACCTATCAGAATCCAGCTTTCATTTATGTAGTACCTTCTATTAAAGCTAGACTCTGATTGGTTGCTATGGGCAACACCTACACTTATCCTTTTTAGAAGCATTACAAAATACCCGGTAGTATTCACTGCTTTAAAACATCACATTAGACTATTTTATTTGGATTTTTCCCAGCACCCTTAATCATCTCTCTTTTTTTCTAATTTTAACTTCCAGGTTTTGAAATGTAACCACCACAGTTCTCTCCTCCTTTTTTTTTAATTTTAAATAACAAATGGAACTGTTTCCAATGAACAAAGCAGTGACATGTCTCACGGACATGTGTGCAATGACTATCAAAGGATACATTTGTTAGGAAGGCAGAGATTAATAAGACCGCGAGCGGCAGAACGGTTCTGTTTGGCAAAACAAATCTAAAAGAGTAAGATAAATCCGCCATGCCGCCAAAGTCTACGGGGACAAAACAAGTTGGAGATGTGATAATCTATTTAGAGTGTGAAATGCCGAAGAAACAGAAGAAAGAGTCTACGCACAGCAGCTCGTACTGCAAACAGTAGCGAACAAGGGATCTCATGCAAAACAGACAGCGCTGAGGAAAACTGAAAAACAAATATTTCACAATTGCCTGAAGGGGAAAAGAACTTAACATCAGAGCGTCTTCCGTCTTTTATTGCATCCTAACTTGACAAAATTACTTTATTTATGGAGTTATGCGGCGCCTGCTATTAATCCTAATTATTTGCTCCACGGGGTATTTTTTGCAGGGCATGAGTTATGAGTAGATGGATAAAATAACGTCTTTTAAACGTTTTGGTTTTCACACATGTAATATAGAGATAGCAGTTGGCAAAATCAACATATAGCAACAATGTTAAAGGAACATTGAAGGTCACTTCACCATGCATCATAAGTACATCCGTGCACTGATACAGTAATTGTGATTGACATCACTGACTATGCTTTGCACTCATACTCTGCCTGATGATTCTTATACTGCCGCCCCGGCATTATCCCAGGAATATGAACCCGGGATATTGCCGGGGGACAGAGGCTCCCACAGAGAGAAATTCCCGGGTAGACCCTGTTCATACTGAACATGGGTCTGCCTGGGTCTCCATGGCAACATCACAAGAGGAGCTCTAATTGGCTCCTCTTGTGATCTGTTTTTTTTTTCTTTCAACTTTATAATTGTATTTGGTGAGACCCAGGTTCATTGTGCGGGCGACCCGGGTCGGACCCGGGAATTATCCCACCAAAAGTCCGGGTCTAATTCCTGGGTCATCAGACCCGGGAATTAGACTTGACACCATTCATACTGTGCCTCGACCAGGTAGTCTGGGCTTGCCCCAGCAAAGACCTGGGTTTTTGGAGCAGCATGAATGGAGTATCATTGAACTCAAGCTCCTGAGCCTAAGATAGCTGTACACTGAAATAAGCTCTGCAGTGAATGATAGGACTTCTATTACAGTAGTCGGCCTGGGGGTGGCTGCACAAATGTGGGCTACAGTTATATGCATGAACACCTCTTTTTTAACTGAATTAATAGCATAATAGCATTAGTATATGGCAAAATTAAGGGCCTTTCTTGTATTGAGCAAAAACACATGTCAAGTTATTCCTCGTTAGTATAGTGGTGAGTATCCCCACCTGTCACGCGGGAGACCGGGGTCCGATTCCCCAACGGAGAGTCCTTAACAATTTTTATTTTTTCTGTAACATAAGCACTTATGGGAAGTGTTGCATGCTAGTACGATTATTTCCTGCCATGATGCAGGAAAAGACAGTAATATTTATGCATTAACCTTAGTTTAAATACAACTTACCTTTTTTGCCCACATTCAAAGTTTATGTACACTTTCTTTTAAAGTCATTTAGAAAAAGTCATTTTGGCCAAAAATTTAATTTATCAGGTGATTAACAAACACTTTAGATTAGCCAAAAACATTAAAAATTCCCAATTTTAGAAAACATATACTATTGTCCTCTGTGACAAAATATTTTGTGTCAGTTGTTTTACGTCATTTAGCAGGGAATTTTTAATGAGTGTTAATGGCAAAAGGTAAAAGAATTAAAGCAAGCCATTATTATGCATAAAAAGGGATAACAATATGCAGGAAAATATAGCTAAATATATTTCTTGAAAGGGATAAGAAACATCTTTTTGAAATGTTTTGGAGCATTAATTTCATAAAATGTCCTTCGAGTCATATTGTAGTGTAGCAGATTATCCATGCATGACTGTACAGGAGTGTCTCCTGACGAAAACCCAAAAAACAGTGGGCAAATATATACTGTGCCAGGAAAATACTGCTTTAGCTTAATCTTACACTCTCTTTACTCAGGGTCATGTAAATAATGCAGTCTATGTTTTTATTCAATTCTCTCTGTTTGGCAACAATCCCGCTAACTACACATTTTTTTTTACTTTTGCATCAAGCAAAGCAGCTTACCATTCAGCAAAATGTTTATTTAAGTTGTGCATCTTCTGATTAGCGGCAGAGATGGCATTGAAATCTCCCCATTGGAGGGAGTTTTCCCAAAAACACATGTCAAGTTATTCCTCGTTAGTATAGTGGTGAGTATCCCCGCCTGTCATGCGGGAGACCGGGGTTCGATTCCCTGATGGGGAGTCCTTAACATTTTTTCTTTTTCTGTTACATAAGCACTTGTGGGAAGTGTTGCATGCTAGTACTATTATTTTCTGCCGTGATGCAGTAAAAGACAGTAATATTTATGCATTAACCTTAGTTGAAATATAACTTACCTTTTTTGCCCACATTCATAGCTTATGTACACTTTCTTTTAAAGTCATTTAGAAAAAATCATTTTGGCCAAAAATTTAATTTATCAGGTGATTAACAAACACTTTAGATTAGCCAAAAACATTAAAAATTCCCAATTTTAGAAAACATATACTATTGTCCTCTGTGACAAAATATTTTGTGTCAGTTGTTTTACGTCATTTAGCAGGGCATTTTTAATCAGTGTTAATGGCAAAAGGTAACAGAATTAAAGCAAGCCATTATTATGCATAAAAAGGGATAACAATATGCAGGAAAATATAGCTAAATATATTTCTTGAAAGGGATAAGAAACTGTCACGGGCACTAGGAGTCTTTACCCAGGGATCACCAGGTGGTAGGCTTACCAGAGCAATGTAGATGGTAATAGGGTACTCTGGTAGCTGGGTGATCACGGAACTGGAAATGGTAACTGATGAGATGCTCAGGAAAGTCTATGACTAGCAGCACTGGTAATATGGAGGTATTAATACACGAGGAACTGTATGGACAAGGGCACGTGAAGGTAGTCAGTGGTCTGCGATAGCAGGTTGTACCACTGCTATAGTGAGGAGGAATGTCCAACAGAGACAAGGAGGTGATGAGAGTCAGCGGTCTGCGGATAGCAAGTTGTACCGCTGTCTGAGTGAAGGAATGGAATCCAAGTGGAGGTATCCGGGTAGTCAGTGGTCTGCGGTAGCAAGTTGTACCACTGCTATGTGAGAGGATACTGGAAACAGAGATCAGTGGTCTGTCATGAGCAAGTTGTACCACTGAATATATATGTGAGGAGATGCACGGGGAGAGACTGCAACACAGGATATACACAGGCACCTTATACACGATCCACAGTAATATGCACAATATATATATATAAATGACTGAGCAGTTCAGCAAATCTAGAAAGTCACTTGAAATAGTCCAGCACAAGATAACACAGTCAATGATGGCAAAAGACTCAGCGGATAGCAGACTCCAGAGAGAACCAAACACAGTCCAGCAAGATATGCAATACACCAGCACAGTCAATGAGAAGTATGCATACCGTGGTTCAGAAGCAGGCAGTCAGATAGGAGTGCAGCGATACCTGAGCGGCAGGAGGCCGACTGGATGAGAAGTCCCTGGATGGATGCGGCAGCGGTCTAGTAGGTGCAGCGCACAGGTAAGTAAACCAACAGGGACACGAATCCACAGGAATCAGTAATACGTGGAACTGGACTCATAGAAGACCCAGGAGAATGGAGATGATCCAGCAGAGGAGTAGTTGTTGAGATACGAATCCAATGCTGACAGGAGGGTAGAGACCAGCGGGACACGTGAAGGCGTGGAGAGCGGATCAGCAGGAGATGGACGATAGCGCTGATGGCAGCAGCGGGACTCTGCGCCCACGGAGGTAACCAGGGGCAACCAACAGGACCCACAGTGATGGAACACGGGATGGCAGAGTAGACCAGGAGCTGTAGATCCAGAAGTGTAGCGGATGGCAACGTGAGCAGTAGACTGGAAACACAGAAGAGCTGAGATGAGGCGGCAATGCACAGGGGCAGCGGATAGGAATCAGCTAACAGCCACGATGATGAACACAGGCGAGTTGCAAGCTGGAGACTGTAGTGCACGGAGGCAGCGGATAGGAATCAGCTAACAGTCACGATGATGATCACAGGCGAGTTGCAAGCTGGAGGCTGTAGTGCACGGAGGCAGCGGATAGGAATCAGCTCAGGAACTTGATGATGATCAGGTGAGTGGATCTGAAGTGAAGGCTGGAGTGCACGGAGGCAGCAGATAGGAATCAGCAAACAGTCACGATGATACAGTTGATGGTAGAAGTGGTATGGGAACCACAGTAGCAGAAGTGGTTTGGAAACCACAGCGGTAGAAGTGGTTTGGAAACCACAGGAATCAGCAGCGCTGAATACACGAGGAATACAGGAACACCTTCAGAGACTCATGGGGAATGAGACTCCAAGATCAGGCCACGTGGTGTTGACCACAGGTGCTTAATATAGGGAGTGTTGCCTGATCTGCCAATTGAGTTAAAGGGACATACACTGAAGTATAGGAAAGGGCTGCGCATGCGCAGACCCTCAGGATGGCGGACGGCCACGGTTCCTAAATGTCCGAGAAGAGGCACTCACGGTCCGGTGAGTGACAGTACCCCCCCTTTTAAAGGTGGGCACAGAACGCCTGGAACCGGGCTTGTCCGGATTTTTGGCATAAAACTTCTTCAAAAGGGCAGGAGCATTAAGATCTTCAGCCTTGATCCAAGAGCGCTCCTCAGGACCAAAGCCCTTCCAATGAACGAGGAAATGAAGACCTCCTCGCGAAATTTTTGCGTCTAGCACCTCAGTAATCTCGAAATCCTCCTCCTGATGGACTTGAACTGGCTGCGGAGCTGAGGGAGGAGTTGAGAAACGGTTGATAATAAGAGGTTTGAGCAAGGATACATGGAAGGCATTAGAAATCCGAAGATTCTTAGGAAGAAGAAGTTTCACACATACTGGATTGATTACTTGAATGATCCTATATGGACCAATAAAACGAGGGGCGAATTTCATGGATGGAACCTTCAAACGAATATTTTTGGTGGATAACCAGACACGATCTCCAATTTTTAGTGGTGGAATAGCCCGCCTCTTCTTATCTGCGAAAGATTTATATTTGATAGATGTCTTCTTTAAACAGGTTTTGACCTGAGACCAGATATTTTTAAAGGTCTGACAAACAGTTTCCACCGCAGGAACTTGGGTGGGCGGGAGGGCAGGAAATTCTGGAAAAGACGGATGGTGACCGTAGACCACAAAAAATGGAGTTTTGGATGATGACTCATGATACATGTTGTTATGGGCGAATTCAGCCCAAGGAAGCAACTCTACCCAGTTGTCTTGATTGGCTGATGAAAACATTCTTATAAAAGTCTCAAGATCTTGATTGACACGTTCAGTTTGTCCGTTAGATTGCGGATGGTAAGAAGATGAGAGTGCTAATCGTATGCCCAAGGTTTTACAAAGGGCTCGCCAGAATCTGGAAACGAATTGTACTCCTCTATCAGACACAATCTCAGACGGACATCCATGGATACGGAAGATCTCTTTAATGAAATGTTCAGCCAGGACGGACGAGGAAGGCAAACCAGGCAGAGGGATGAAATGAGCCATCTTCGAAAATCTGTCCACCACCACCCAAATAGTGTTATGATTCTTACTAGGTGGTAAGTCAGTAACGAAATCCATACTAATATGGGTCCATGGTTTGGACGGAATGGGTAGTGGTCATAGCAACCCTGCTGGAGTTCTACCGGAGGATTTGAACTGAGAACATAGTTCACAGGAAGCAATGAACTCTTTGACGTCTCTCCTCATTGAAGGCCACCAGTAACTTCGAGAGAGGATCTCAAAGGTCTTGTGTTCACCGGCGTGTCCAGAAAAACGAGAGGCATGGAACCACGAAAGGATTTTTCTCCTTAGAGTAGGAGGCACGAGGGTCTTCCCAAATGGTAGCGTTTTGGTGGATGAAGCAGCCAGTGAGATACATTTGGGATCTAGAATGGTATGGTTGGAACTCTCTTCTATATCAGAGGACGTCACAAAGGCTCTAGATAAAGCATCAGCTTTTTTGTTCTTGGCAGCTGGTTTGAAGGTAATTATTAATTCAAAACGGGAAAAGAAAAGAGACCATCTTGCTTGACGAGGGTTCAAGCATTGGGCAGACTGGAGATATGACAAGTTCTTATGATCCGTGAAGATCGTCACCGGATGGCGAGCTCCCTCCAATAAGTATCTCCATTCCTCTAATGTGGCTTTGATAGCCAGTAATTCCTTGTCCCCGATGGTATAATTCTTCTCTGCGGGCAGGAGACCCCGAGAATAGAAGGCACAAGGATGGAACTTTTGCTGTTCAGAGCGTTGGGAGAGAATAGCTCCTAAGCCCACATTAGAGGCATCTACTTCTAGAAAGAAGGGGAGTGTCACATCAGGCTGTCGAAGGATTGGAGCCGAAGAGAAGGACTCTTTGAGTGTTTGAAAGGCTTGAAGAGCCTCAGGTGACCATTGCTTAGGATTAGCCCCTTTTCGAGTCAGGGCCACAATCGGAGATGCAATGGAGGAAAAGTCTTGAATGAAGCGTCTATAGTAATTGGCAAAACCTAAAAAACGCTGGATAGCACGAAGAGTAGTTGGCTGGGGCCAATGTAGTACAGCACTCACTTTGTCTGGATCCATCTTCAGGCCAACTCCGGAAACTATATACCCCAAGAATGGAATCTGGGGTAATTCGAATGAACATTTTTCTAATTTACAGAACAATGAATTTTTCCGTAGTCTGGAGAGGACTTCTGCCACATGTAGGTGGTGAGAAGGCAGGTCCTGTGAAAAAATCAGTATGTCGTCCAGGTAGACGACGACACATACATATAATAAGTCCCGAAAGATCTCATTGATGAAGCCTTGAAAAACAGCGGGGGCATTACACAGCCCGAAAGGCATTACCAGATATTCGTAATGCCCGTCTCTGGTGTTAAACGCTGTCTTCCATTCGTCACCGGAACGGATTCTGATTAAATTATAGGCACCACGAAGATCCAACTTAGTAAAGATACGGGCTCCCTTGATGCGATCGAATAGCTCAGTGATCAACGGAATGGGATACCGATTCTTGATAGTAATGGCATTGAGTCCACGAAAATCTATGCAAGGGCGTAATGATCCATCCTTTTTTTTGACGAAGAAGAACCCAGCTCCAGCGGGCGAGGTGGAAGGTCGAATGAACCCACGCTGGAGGTTCTCCTGTATATACTCAGAAGTAGCTTGAGTCTCAGGTAACGAGAGTGGATAGACCCGGCCCCTGGGGGGAGTCTTGCCAGGAAGAAGGTCGATCGGACAATCCCAAGAACGATGAGGAGGAAGACGTTCAGACTGAGCTTTATCAAAAACATCGGTAAATGAAGCATATTGAGGAGGGAGTCCCGATGAGGTAGATGAGATGGAAGATTGCTGTACTTTGAGAGGAATGACTTGGGAAAGGCAATGATGGTGACATTCAGACCCCCAAGACGTGACTTGAGGGGTGCGCCAGTCAATCTGGGGAGAGTGACACTGAAGCCATGGAAGGCCTAAGACAATCGGACTTGTCGTAACAGGAAGGATTAAAAACGATATTTCTTCATGATGCAGGGCACCAATCTGAAGGGTTACTGGAGATGTACTCTGGGTGATGAGACCGTTGATGAGACGTGATCCATCGATAGCCGTCACAGTAATGGGTGTTTTTAAGGTAATCACTGGTAGAGACCATTGCCTTACTAATGATTTGGAAATGAAATTTCCTGCTGCTCCGGAATCAATCAATGCCTGTGACTCAAAGGTTTTAGTAGCAAAGGAAATCGTAACATCAAAAGCGCAGATTTTAGATTTCATAGAAGATGGAGAGGACTCCAGGGACCCTAACTTCACCTCTCCAGAACTAGTTAGGGCCTGGCATTTCCCGATCTCTTAGGGCAGGAACTGAGAACATGAGTGGAATCAGCACAATAGATACAGAGTCTATTCTTGACTCTTCGTTTCCTCTCCTCAGAAGATAACTTGGAACGTCCTATCTCCATGGGAATCACAGTGGGTGACACAGGACGAAATTGAGGGTTAGAACGAAGAGGTGCTTTAGCAGAAGTCGTTTTCTCAGCCTCTCTTTCACGAAATCTCATATCAACACGATGGCATAGAGAGATCAAATCCTCAAGTGACGAAGGAAGCTCCTGAGTAGTCAGTGCATCTTTAATTTTATCGGAGAGCCCCTGCCAGAAGGCGGCAACTAGGGCTTCAGTGTTCCACTGAAGTTCAGAGGCTAAGATCCTAAATTGAATGACGTACTGGCCTACTGTATGAGATCCTTGTCGCAGACGGAGGATGCTGGAAGCAGCGGAGGTCACACGACCTGGTTCATCGAACACACTTCGGAATGTAGAAATGAATTTGGCACTATCTTGTAGTATTGGATCGTTTCTCTCCCACAGAGGGGAGGCCCAAGCCAGGGCTTGTCCTGAAAACAAAGAGATAAGATAGGCCACTCTGGAACGATGGGTAGAAAAATTTTGAGGTTGGAGCTCAAAATGGACTGAACATTGGTTGAGGAAACCCCTACAAGTTTTGGGGTCTCCATCGTACTTTGACGGAGTAGGCAGGTGAAGCGTGGAAGCTGTAGACACCTGGGATGGCAATGGGGAAACGGAGGAAAGCACAGAAGCCTCAGTAGTAGCTGTCACAGTCTGTCCAGATGTTCCTTGGGAGGTTAATGACTGATAACACTGAAGTAACAGCTGTTGGCGGGCATCCTGTTGCTCCACACGGCTAACCAGATGCTGCAGCATCTCTTTGGCAGTAGGTTCCGTATCTGGGTCTGTCAGGGCCTGATCTTACTGTCACGGGCACTAGGAGTCTTTACCCAGGGATCACCAGGTGGTAGGCTTACCAGAGCAATGTAGATGGTAATAGGGTACTCTGGTAGCTGGGTGATCACGGAACTGGAAATGGTAACTGATGAGATGCTCAGGAAAGTCTATGACTAGCAGCACTGGTAATATGGAGGTATTAATACACGAGGAACTGTATGGACAAGGGCACGTGAAGGTAGTCAGTGGTCTGCGATAGCAGGTTGTACCACTGCTATAGTGAGGAGGAATGTCCAACAGAGACAAGGAGGTGATGAGAGTCAGCGGTCTGCGGATAGCAAGTTGTACCGCTGTCTGAGTGAAGGAATGGAATCCAAGTGGAGGTATCCGGGTAGTCAGTGGTCTGCGGTAGCAAGTTGTACCACTGCTATGTGAGAGGATACTGGAAACAGAGATCAGTGGTCTGTCATGAGCAAGTTGTACCACTGAATATATATGTGAGGAGATGCACGGGGAGAGACTGCAACACAGGATATACACAGGCACCTTATACACGATCCACAGTAATATGCACAATATATATATATAAATGACTGAGCAGTTCAGCAAATCTAGAAAGTCACTTGAAATAGTCCAGCACAAGATAACACAGTCAATGATGGCAAAAGACTCAGCGGATAGCAGACTCCAGAGAGAACCAAACACAGTCCAGCAAGATATGCAATACACCAGCACAGTCAATGAGAAGTATGCATACCGTGGTTCAGAAGCAGGCAGTCAGATAGGAGTGCAGCGATACCTGAGCGGCAGGAGGCCGACTGGATGAGAAGTCCCTGGATGGATGCGGCAGCGGTCTAGTAGGTGCAGCGCACAGGTAAGTAAACCAACAGGGACACGAATCCACAGGAATCAGTAATATGTGGAACTGGACTCATAGAAGACCCAGGAGAATGGAGATGATCCAGCAGAGGAGTAGTTGTTGAGATACGAATCCAATGCTGACAGGAGGGTAGAGACCAGCGGGACACGTGAAGGCGTGGAGAGCGGATCAGCAGGAGATGGACGATAGCGCTGATGGCAGCAGCGGGACTCTGCGCCCACGGAGGTAACCAGGGGCAACCAACAGGACCCACAGTGATGGAACACGGGATGGCAGAGTAGACCAGGAGCTGTAGATCCAGAAGTGTAGCGGATGGCAACGTGAGCAGTAGACTGGAAACACAGAAGAGCTGAGATGAGGCGGCAATGCACAGGGGCAGCGGATAGGAATCAGCTAACAGCCACGATGATGAACACAGGCGAGTTGCAAGCTGGAGACTGTAGTGCACGGAGGCAGCGGATAGGAATCAGCTAACAGTCACGATGATGATCACAGGCGAGTTGCAAGCTGGAGGCTGTAGTGCACGGAGGCAGCGGATAGGAATCAGCTCAGGAACTTGATGATGATCAGGTGAGTGGATCTGAAGTGAAGGCTGGAGTGCACGGAGGCAGCAGATAGGAATCAGCAAACAGTCACAATGATACAGTTGATGGTAGAAGTGGTATGGGAACCACAGTAGCAGAAGTGGTTTGGAAACCACAGCGGTAGAAGTGGTTTGGAAACCACAGGAATCAGCAGCGCTGAATACACGAGGAATACAGGAACACCTTCAGAGACTCATGGGGAATGAGACTCCAAGATCAGGCCACGTGGTGTTGACCACAGGTGCTTAATATAGGGAGTGTTGCCTGATCTGCCAATTGAGTTAAAGGGACATACACTGAAGTATAGGAAAGGGCTGCGCATGCGCAGACCCTCAGGATGGCGGACGGCCACGGTTCCTAAATGTCCGAGAAGAGGCACTCACGGTCCGGTGAGTGACAGAAACATCTTTTTGAAATGTTTTGGAGCATTAATTTCATAAAATGTCCTTCGAGTCATATTGTAGTGTAGCAGATTATCCATGCATGACTGTACAGGAGTGTCTCCTGACGAAAACCCAAAAAACAGTGGGCAAATATATACTGTGCCAGGAAAATACTGCTTTAGCTTAATCTTACACTCTCTTTACTCAGGGTCATGTAAATAATGCGGTCTATGTTTTTTTTCAATTCTCTCTGTTTGGCAACAATCCCGCTAACTACACATTTTTTTTTACTTTTGCATCAAGCAAAGCAGCTTACCATTCAGCAAAATGTTGATTTAAGTTGTGCATCTTCTGATTAGCGGCAGAGATGGCATTGAAATCTCCCCATTGGAGGGAATTTTCCCAAAAACACATGTCAAGTTATTCCTCGTTAGTATAGTGGTGAGTATCCCCACCTGTCACGCGGGAGACCGGGGTCCGATTCCCCAACGGAGAGTCCTTAACAATTTTTATTTTTTCTGTAACATAAGCACTTATGGGAAGTGTTGCATGCTAGTACGATTATTTCCTGCCGTGATGCAGGAAAAGACAGTAATATTTATGCATTAACCTTAGTTTAAATACAACTTACCTTTTTTGCCCACATTCAAAGTTTATGTACACTTTCTTTTAAAGTCATTTAGAAAAAGTCATTTTGGCCAAAAATTTAATTTATCAGGTGATTAACAAACACTTTAGATTAGCCAAAAACATTAAAAATTCCCAATTTTAGAAAACATATACTATTGTCCTCTGTGACAAAATATTTTGTGTCAGTTGTTTTACGTCATTTAGCAGGGCATTTTTAATCAGTGTTAATGGCAAAAGGTAACAGAATTAAAGCAAGCCATTATTATGCATAAAAAGGGATAACAATATGCAGGAAAATATAGCTAAATATATTTCTTGAAAGGGATAAGAAACATCTTTTTGAAATGTTTTGGAGCATTAATTTCATAAAATGTCCTTCGAGTCATATTGTAGTGTAGCAGATTATCCATGCATGACTGTACAGGAGTGTCTCCTGACGAAAACCCAAAAAACAGTGGGCAAATATATACTGTGCCAGGAAAATACTGCTTTAGCTTAATCTTACACTCTCTTTACTCAAGGTCATGTAAATAATGCAGTCTGGTTTTTTTCAATTCTCTCTGTTTTGCAACAATCCCGCTAACTACACATTTTTTTTTACTTTTGCATCAAGCAAAGCAGCTTACCATTCAGCAAAATGTTGATTTAAGTTGTGCATCTTCTGATTAGCGGCAGTGATGGCATTGAAATCTCCCCATTGGAGGGAATTTTCCCAAACACACGTGCCAAGCTATTCCTCGTTAGTATAGTGGTGATTATCCCCGCCTGTCATGCAGGAGACCGGGGTTTGATTCCCCGATGGGGAGTTTTTAACTTTTTTTCTTTTTACTGTAACATAAGCACTTGTGGGAAGTGTTGCATGCTAGTACGATTATTTCCTGCCATGATGCAGGAAAAGACAGTAATATTTATGCATTAACCTTAGTTTAAATACAACTTACCTTTTTTGCCCACATTCAAAGTTTATGTACACTTTCTTTTAAAGTCATTTAGAAAAAATCATTTTGGCCAAAAATTTAATTTATCAGGTGATTAACAAACACTTTAGATTAGCCAAAAACATAAAAAATTCCCAATTTTAGAAAACATATACTATTGTGCTCTGTGCCACAATATTTTGTGTCAGTTGTTTTACGTCATTTAGCAGGGCATTTTTAATGAGTGTTAATGGCAAAAGGTAACAGAATTAAAGCAAGCCATTATTATGCATAAAAAGGGATAACAATATGCAGGAAAATATAGCTAAATATATTTTGTGAAAGGGATAAGAAACATCTTTTTGAAATGTTTTGGAGCATTAATTTCATAAAATGTCCTTCGAGTCATATTGTAGTGTAGCAGATTATCCATGCATGACTGTACAGGAGTGTCTCCTGACGAAAACCCAAAAAACAGTGGGCAAATATATACTGTGCCAGGAAAATACTGCTTTAGCTTAATCTTACACTCTCTTTACTCAGGGTCATGTAAATAATGCAGTCTATGTTTTTTTTCAATTCTCTCTGTTTGGCAACAATCCCGCTAACTACACATTTTTTTTTACTTTTGCATCAAGCAAAGCAGTGTACCATTCAGCAAAATGTTGATTTAAGTTGTGCATCTTCTGATTAGCGGCAGTGATGGCATTGAAATCTCCCCATTGGAGGGAGTTTTCCCAAAAACACGTGTCAAGTTATTCCTCGTTAGTATAGTGGTGAGAATCCCCACCTGTCCTGCGGGAGACCGGGGTTTGATTCCCCGACAGGGAGTCCTTAAGATTTTTTCTTTTTTCTGTAACATAAGCACTTGTGGGAAGTGTTGCATGCTATTATGATTATTTCTTGCCGTGATGCAGGAAAAGACAGTAATATTTATGCATTAACCTTAGTTTAAATACAACTTACCTTTTTTGCCCACATTCAAAGTTTATGTACACTTTCTTTTAAAGTCATTTAGAAAAAATCATTTTGGCCAAAAATTTAATTTATCAGGTGATTAATAAACACTTTAGATTAGCCAAAAACTTAAAAAATTCCCAATTTTAGAAAACATATACTATTGTCCTCTGTGCCAAAATATTTTGTGTCAGTTGTTTTACGTCATTTAGCAGGGCATTTTTAATCAGTGTTAATGGCAAAAGGTAACAGAATTAAAGCAAGCCATTATTATGCATAAAAAGGAATAACAATGTGCAGGAAAATATAGCTAAATATATTTCTTCAAAGGGATAAGAAACATCTTTTTGAAATGTTTTGGAGCATTAATTTCATAAAATGTCCTTCGAGTCTTATTGTAGTGTAGCAGATTATCCATGCATGACTGTACAGGAGTGTCTCCTGACGAAAACCCGAAAAACAGCTGGCAAATATATACTGTGCCAGGAAAATACTGCTTTAGCTTAATCTTACACTCTCTCTACTCAAGGTCATGTAAATAATGCAGTCTATGTTTTTTTTCAATTCTCTCTGGCAACAATCCCGCTAACTACACATTTTTTTTTACTTTTGCATCAAGCAAAGCAGTGTACCATTCAGCAAAATGTTGATTTAAGTTGTGCATCTTCTGATTAGCGGCAGTGATGGCATTGAAATCTCCCCATTGGAGGGAGTCTCCCCAAAAACACATGTCAAGTTATTCCTCGTTAGTATAGTGGTGAGTATCCCCGCCTGTCACGCGGGAGACCGGGGTTCGATTCCCCAACGGGGAGTCCTTAAGATTTTTTCTTTTTTCTGTAACATAAGCACTTGTGGGAAGTGTTGCATGCTATTATGATTATTTCTTGCCGTGATGCAGGAAAAGACAGTAATATTTATGCATTAACCTTAGTTTAAATACAACTTACCTTTTTTGCCCACATTCAAAGTTTATGTACACTTTTTTTTAAAGTCATTTAGAAAAAATCATTTTGGCCAAAAATTTAATTTATCAGGTGATTAACAAACACTTTAGATTAGCCAAAAACATTAAAAATTCCCAATTTTAGAAAACATATACTATTGTCCTCTGTGCCAAAATATTTTGTGTCAGTTGTTTTACGTCATTTAGCAGGGCATTTTTAATGTTTTTGGCTAATCTAAAGTGTTTGTTAATCACCTGATAAATTAAATTTTTGGCCAAAATGATTTTTTCTAAATGACTTTAAAAAAAGTATTGTTGGACCAGGATCTGGTGTATTACTTATGGACTTCTAATATATAAAAAAATGTGATGGAAAATATTATTATCAATATTAGAAGTCCATAAGTAATATACCAGAAGTCAAATATGTGTTAATATCTTTATATGTGCCTCTTAGGTCATTGACTTATATACAATCTAGATATAAACAAATTGACGTTATTATAGAGAGGTTTTGCCAGCAAGAGATTTAATCAATATGAAGTGTGAGCCCCATGTGACCATTTTTTTTATAGAAATCATCAAGTTCCCCAAATAAGAAGAAACAGGTTGAATTCTCATTTAGGTATAATTTATATGCCAGGTTATATTATGTTTTAGCAAATGATCTTTCTGAGGCAGAGATTCTATCAATAAATAATGAATATACATTGGAAATTGTGATGCAAGGTTATGTTGATTTTAATAGCTAAAAAAAATAAAATAAGGCAGAAGAAAGAAAGTGAATCACTGAGGATATGTAAAAATGCTGTAATCAAAAGGTTGCCTAAAGAAAAGTGACATTTCATTATCTACGAGTTACTTACTACTCTATAAACCTTGGCTTGCCGATAGAACGAAGTCACAAAAAATCATAATAAAAGCGCAGTAAATGTAGGGTTGGTGACCACATTTACTTACAATATAAAGATAAGTTATTAAAGGAGACATGCAGTAAATGTAGAAAGTGTATTTTTAAAATCATATTTCAAGAGTTAGCACAATGGTGTAAATAGAAATTTCTAAACCATTGTAAACCTGTGTAACGTTCCTAAAGCCTTTGTAACAAACTAATGCATGGTTTCCCAGAGTTCTGTGGACCATACCATATGCCGGGGTTGGCAAAATTAAATAGTGAAGAGTAAGTTATGTACAGGGGAGGTTTTCATTTTGTGGGAGGAACAAATACTTCAACCTAATTCACTGGGAGCTTTGTGATATGTGGTGTAATGTGCCTAGCAAATTAATAGGCAGCTTTCCCATGAATACTGGTTTAGCCCACAAAATAGTTGCTTCCATCAAGTATAGATGATTAGTACATTTTAAGGACTCACATACATATTTACACATTGATATCTATAGAGTACCACAATAAAGATGGCAGAAGTTAAACTTTAAACCTTATGATTAAGTGGCTTCTCCAGTCTGTCTACTCCTGGTTTATACTGCCATATGATAGGGTCATGTTTGGTAGTGATTGAGGCAGTATTTAGCCCCATTGCTGAGGTGAACGACACAGTTTTGTTTTTGTTGTTTTAAGGACTTTATTTCAGCTTCCCTGCTCTTTTGTCTAAGTTTAGAATCATTGCCTATTATTTTCTTTTTCCATGTAGAAGAATGTTTGTAAACATGAAAAGGAGGAATGAAAAAGGTGGCAGGGAGGACAAGATGGAAAGACTGCGACAATAGTGCAGGAGGCAAATGGTGGAGGAGACCAAAGAAGAAGAGGACTATTTAAGGGGAGTTGAGGCATATTCCTAAGTGAATGTACCCCCTCCACTGGAACGACCTCCAATGCTCCATACGACTGTTCCCTAATTTATGCACCTTCAAACGGGCACTTAAAACTCATCTGTTCCTCAAAGCCTACACCCATCCACCTAACCTTCTCTTCATACCTGATCTCCTCACCCCTCCTCCTCTGTCTTGCTTCTCACTCCTCTTGCGATTAATCCCCTTGTGCCTCATGTCTGTTTACCCTCCCTTTAGGATGTAAGCTCTTACGAGCAGGGTCCTCTTCCCTCCTGTCTCTATACCTATTCTTCTCCTCCAACTCTTCTGTGCTACCTATGTTTAGAGCTAAGTACTGGTATTTTTGTTTATTGTTCTGTACTGTTTTACCCTGTATGGTTCACTGTCTGTTTTCTGTACGGCGCTGCAAACATCTTGTGGTGCCTTTTAACGAAAGACTAACAATAATAACAATATTAAAATAGTATAAAATTGTTAATGATTATAATCTAGCTCAACTGTAAATTGCGAAGCAATAGACGGAAAACCAAAAATAAATGTAAATATCTGTACTGGTCATTTATGGGTAAATACATAAGCGTGTTACGAAACAAATATCAGAAGGTGCTTTTTGGACCAATATGCCCCAATACATTTGTGAGTATGATTTTCATATTTGATCTGGCACAGTTTGGCTAACTATTATTATTATTATTTTTTTTTTTAAACGTTTATTTTTGACGAGTCAAAACAATATATCCAAAACATAGCAAAAGTGAAATATAACACTATTATAGTACATACTCACAAAATAGAAAACAAACATTTCTAGCACAAAGAAATGGAACAACAACACTGATACATTCGAATCGGATGACTCCAAAATTTGTATAAGAACTGGGGAAAGGATAGAGAGGGGAAGGGGACTAGAGATGGCGTAGCTAGGACCGAAAGAGAACAGAAGGAGAGCAGAGGGAGAAGGAGTTTAACGGGAACGTTTGTATTTGTCAAGAAATTAGAGAGAAGAAGCGAATACCTCGCTAGCAATTAAAAGGAAGCAGGAATTGAAAAAGGATAACTATGAATACCAAAAATTTTTAAAGGATTTGGAGGAATGGTTAAGAATGCTGGTCATAAATTCTATACGTTGTATGTGCCAGACTCGGTTGATTATAGATTGAATAGAGGGGGGATTATGCTGCTTCCAGTCAGCTGCAATTTGGCATGGGGCCGCTGTTAGAATGTGTCGAATGAGTTTATTTTGATGGCGCGAAGCCCCAGGAATCCCTAGTGGAAGCAGAAAAAATTTAGGCTCCATGAGGTCAGAAATCTGAAGTATTGCAGTAATCAAGTTACTTATGTCGAGCCAAAAACTAGTCAATTTTGGGCAATCCCACCAGATGTGAATGTCCCTTCCATGGAGCAATTTCTCCAGCAACGATCAGAGGTATCTGGTAACATTTTTTAAAGAGGCTAAATATAATTTTATGGGACTGGACATTGTTGTCACGGGCACTAGGAGTCTTTGCCCAGGAAATCACCAGATGATGTTCTTACCAGAGTAATATAGCTGGTACTATGGTCCTCTGGTAGCAGGGTGACAACGGAACAGGAGAATCAGCAGATGGTGAGAGAATGCTCAGGGAAAGTCTATGACTAGCAGCAACTGGTAATGACTAGATGTATGTACACGAGGAACCAGATGGACAAGTAAATGTGAGGAGAGTCAGTGATCTGCGTACAGCAAGTTGTACCACTGCTATAGTGAGGAGGAATGTCCAGGAGTAGAGAGGAGGTAGTGAAAGTCAGTGGTCTGCGTATAGCAAGTTGTACCACTGCTTATGTGAGAGGATACTTGAAACTGGTGTTAATGGGAAACAGGAGTCAGTGTTCTGCGTTCAGCAAGTTGTACCACTGCTATATATATGTGAGGAGGGGCACGAGGAGATGAATGGAATGCAGAGGATACACGGGGCACACGGAACTTGATCCCACGATGATAACCACAATACAATAATAACTGACAAGCGCTGCTTGAAGTATACAGAGTCACTATAGAGATCCAGGTAATAGGAAACAAAGTCAACGGTAATAATAGCTTCAGTAGATGGAAGACTCCGGAGATGAACACAACAAAGTCCAGACGGATATGCAATAGCAAATAGCAATTTGCAATAGCAATAGCAAAGTCAATGGAAAGTATGCATACCGCGGTTCAGGAGAGCAGGCTGTCAAGGAGACGTGCAGGGATACCTGAACGGCTGAACGCCGGCAGGAGGAGAGACCACTGGAGGATGGAAGCGGTAATCAGGTTGGTGCAGCGCACGGAAGGTAACCGATAATCAACGGAGCAATACTCAGGAAGCAGTAGTAAGTAAAACTGGAAACATGATGAACACGGGAGAGTTGAGGCTGTCTGGTATCCGGCAGTAGCAGCGGAGGCAGCAGAGGGAAGGCACGCTGAACACAGGAGAGTAGAGTCGGTCTGGAATCCGGCAGTAGTAGCGAAGGGATCAGTGGAGAGCTGACACGATGAACACAGGAGAGTTGAGACGGTCTGGAAACCGGCAGGAGTAACGGAGGCAGCGGAGAGCAGACACGCTGAACACAGGAGAATTGAGGCGGACTGGAATCCGGCAGCAATAGCAGATAGGAATCAGCTGAGTGCAGACACGATGAACACAGGAGAGTTGAAGTGGTCTGGAAACCACAATCGTAGTAGACAGGAATCAGCTGGAGCTGAATACACGAGGAAACACAGGAACACCTTCAGAGGCTCATGGGGAAATGAGACTCCAAGATCAGGCAACCAGGTAATGATCACAGGTGGTTTAAATAGGGAGGGTTGCCTGATCATGCAATCAATTAAAAGCAACAGGAACTGAAGGTTTCATAAGGGCTGCACATGCGCAGACCCTCAGGATGGCTGACGGCCATGGTTCCTGAACACAGGAGAAATAGCACTCACAGTCCGGTGAGTGACAGTACACCCCCTTTTAAAGGTGGGCACAGAACACCTGGAACCGGGTTTGTCCGGAAACTTGGAATAAAACTTCTTAAGAAGCGTTGAGATCTTCTGCTTTAATCCATGAATGCTCTTCAGGACCAAAGCCCTTCCAATGAAACGAAGCACTCCTCGCGAAATTTTTGCATCCAATATGTGAGTAATCTCAAAATCCTCCTCTTGATGAGCTTGAACTGGCCGAGGTGCTGAAGGAGGGACCGAGAAACGGTTGATGATAAGAGGTTTGAGCAAAGACACATGGAAGGCATTGGAAATACGAAGGTTCTTAGGTAGTAGAAGTTTGAAACAAACTGGATTTATCACTTGAATGATCCTATACGGACCAATAAAATGAGGAGCGAACTTCATAGATGGGACCTTCAAACGAATATTTTTGGTTGATAACCATACACGATCTCCGATTTTAAGTGGTGGAATAGCCCGTCTCTTTTTATCTGCAAAAGACTTATATCTGGCAGATGTCTTCTTTAAACAGGTTCTGACCTGAGACCAAATATTTTTGAAGGTCTGACAAACAGTCTCTACAGCAGGAACTTGGGTGGGAGGGAGGGCAGGAAATTCCGGAAAAGACGGATGGTGACCGTAAACCACAAAGAATGGAGTTTTAGAAGATGATTCATGATACATGTTGTTATGAGCGAATTCAGCCCATGGAAGCAAATCTACCCAGTTGTCTTGGTTGGCTGAAGAGAACATCCTTATAAAAGTCTCAAGATCTTGATTGACTCTTTCGGTTTGTCCGTTTGATAGAGGATGGTATGAGGAAGAGAGTGATAATCGGATACCCAAGGTCTTACAGAGGGCCCGCCAGAATCTGGAAACGAATTGCACTCCTCTATCTGAAACAATCTCGGAAGGACATCCATGAATACGGAAGATTTCTTTGATGAAATAATCAGCCAGAGTAGATGAAGAAGGTAAACCAGTCAAAGGAACGAAATGTGCCATCTTCGAAAATCTATCCACCACTACCCAAATAGTATTGCACTTTTTACTAGGAGGAAGATCAGTAACAAAGTCCATACTAATATGGGTCCACGGCTTGGAAGGAATGGGTAGTGGTTGAAGCAAACCCGCTGGAGTTCTGCGGGGAGTCTTAAACTGGGAACACAATTCACAAGCAGCCACAAAATCTTTGACATCTCTCCACATAGAAGGCCACCAGTAACTTCGAGAAAGAATTTCAAAAGTCTTGCGTTCACCAGAATGTCCAGAAAAACGAGAAGAGTGAAACCACGAAAGGATTTTCTTCCTAAGAGCAGGAGGCACGAGGGTTCTCCCAAATGGTAGCACCTTAGTGGAAGAAGCAGCCAGAGAAACACATTTGGGGTCTAATATAGAGTGGTTAGGACCATCTTCAACGTCTGAGGACGTCACAAAAGCTCGAGATAGGGAGTCTGCTTTTTTATTTTATGCAGCTGGTTTGAAGGTTATGATTAGTTCAAAACGAGAAAAGAAAAGAGACCATCTTGCTTGACGAGGATTCAAACATTGAGCAGACTGTAAATATGACAAATTTTTATGATCAGTAAAAATTGTCACAGGATGACGAGCTCCTTCCAACAAATATCTCCATTCCTCTAATGCTACTTTTATAGCCAGCAATTCCTTGTCCCCGATGGTATAATTCTTCTCCGCAGGCAGAAAACCCCGAGAGTAAAAGGCACAAGGATGGAATTTGTGTTGCTCCGATCTTTGGGAGAGAAGTGCTCCTAAGCCAACATTAGAGGCATCTACCTCTAGGAAGAAAGGAAACGTCACATCAGGCTGTCGAAGAACAGGAGCCGAGGAGAAGGACTCTTTGAGAAACTGGAAGGCTTGAAGGGCCTCAGAGGACCATTGTTTAGTATTGGCCCCTTTACAAGTTAGGGCCACAATAGGAGATGCAATCGAGGAAAAATCTTGAATGAAGCGTCTATAGTAATTAGCAAAACCTAAAAAACGCTGAATTGCACGAAGAGTAGTTGGCTGAGGCCAATGTAATACAGCATTCACTTTTTCTGGATCCATCTGAAGACCAACTCCGGAGACAATATATCCCAGAAATGGAATCTGGGGCAACTCGAATGAACATTTTTCTAACTTGCAGAATAATGAATTTTTCCGGAGTCTGGAAAGGACCTCTGCCACATGTTGATGATGAGAAGGCAGGTCCTGAGAAAAGATTAATATGTCGTCCAGATAGACGACGACACAAACATATAACAAGTCCCGGAAGATCTCATTAATGAAACCCTGGAAAACAGCGGGGGCGTTACATAACCCGAAGGGCATTACTAAATATTCATAATGCCCGTCTCTGGTGTTGAAAGCTGTCTTCCATTCGTCACCGGACCTGATTCGAATTAAATTATAGGCACCACGAAGCTCCAACTTGGTAAAGATCCGGGCTCCCTTGATACGATCAAATAACTCAGTAATTAATGGAATGGGATACCGATTTTTGATAGTTATGGCATTAAGTCCACGGAAATCTATGCAAGGACGTAATGACCCATCCTTCTTTTTTACGAAGAAAAACCCTGCTCCAGCGGGAGAGGTAGAAGGTCGAATAAATCCTCGCTGGAGATTCTCTTTGATGTACTCAGATGTGGCTTGAGTTTCAGGTAACGAAAGTGGATACACACGACCCCTAGGAGGAGTCTTGCCAGGTTGAAGATCAATCGGACAGTCCCACGAACGATGAGGAGGAAGACGTTCAGACTGAATTTTATCAAATACATCGGCAAAAGAAGCATACTGAGGAGGAAGTCCCGGTGAACAAGGTGAAATGGAGGATTGCTGTATCTTGAGAGGAACGACTTGAGAGAGGCAACGATGATGACATTCAGGCCCCCAAGACGTAACTTGAGGAGTGTGCCAGTCAATCTGGGGAGAATGACGTTGAAGCCATGGAAGGCCTAATACAATCGGACTGGTAGTAACATGAAGAATTAAAAATTAAATTTCTTCCTGGTGTAATACACCAATTTGAAGGGTTACTGGAGACGTACTCTGGGTGATGAGACCATTAATAATGCATGATCCATCGATAGCAGTCACAGTAATAGGTATTTTCAAAGTAATCACTGGTAGGGACCATTGATTCACGAGGGATTTAGAAATTAAGTTTCCTGCAGCTCCAGAGTCAATAAGTGCTTGGGACATGAAAGACTTGGTAGCAAAGGTAACCATAACATCAAAAGCACAAACTTTTAATTTCGTAGAACATGGTGTTCCTTCTCCTTCCTCAAATCTTAATTAACTTATTGAAGGCTTCTATTTGGACTGCATTTTTGCATTTTCCGGATTTTTTCATTTTTATTTTAATTTTATTTTATTTTCATTTTTAGATTTCTTTATTTTTAATTTTATTTTTATTTTTATTTTAATTTTATTATTATTTCTATTTTCATTTCATGTATGTACTCATGTATCATAATCCAATTATCGTTGGAAATATTCATTCCACTTTTTTTTTTTTTTTTTTCTGGAATTGTTTATTTATGCCAATTAAATTCACTGTTTTTACCATTCTGCATTATTTCATGTTAACTATCTAATTCTACAAATAGTTACCATTTATATTATAGATATGTTCTAGGCAATTTGAGCGCATTAATTTATTATACAAAGAGAGAATGAGACCTTCACCTTTGTCTACTAGTGGCAGATCCCAAAAAGTTACCGAGCCTACAAGTGGTGCACAACTACTGTTACGCATCAAAGCCGAGCTGCAAGATAACAGTAAGGCATTAGAGGATAATGTTTGCTCTGATTCACAAATGACACCAATCCCTGTGGAGAGTCCATCTAACAGTGGGATGTCTAATCGTGAGCATTCTGCTGATGTGTGCCTTAATAGCCCGAGTGTAGCCGGTGATACACAAATTGAGGATGCCACTTTGGAATTAGAAGAGAATGAGGGGGAGATTTGTGTAGGCGACGGGGGCGCTAATGAGGATGTTGATGAGGTTGTTTGTGTCAGTCCTGCACCAGTGGCAGCAGTTCTGGCACGTGACAAGAAAAAGGCCATTGTCATGCCTGGGCATAAAACAAAAAAATCCACTTATGTGTGGAATTATTTCTACCCAAATCCAGACAACAATTGTATAGCCATTTGTAGTGTATGTCAAGCCACAGTCAGTCAAAGGAGGGACCTTAACCATCTTGGAACCTCGTCTATGTTACGCCATTTAACGAGAGTTCATGGCAAAGTGTTGGGAAAAGCTAAAAGTTCTTCCAAAAAAATTACAAGCACTCCATCATCAGCTAAGACCCTCCAGTCACCGACATCCCGACGGCTACAAAATACACCCACCACACCATCCTTATCAATATCCTCAGTAGTGCTCGGAGTTAGCCCGGCATCCCACTTATTAAGGCAGGATGACTCCTGAACTATTATTGATTCCTCTGAAGAAAGCATTAGTCCCGCTGCTGCTGTTGCTGCTGCTGGGGGTGAATCGTCATCCCAGAGGCAGGTCAAGAAAATGAGCAGTCCTACATTTCAGCAATTAACTGTGAAACAATCATTTGCGAGGGGAAGCAAATATGACAGCAGTCACCCAGTTGCCAAGCGAATCACAGACGCCATGGCTGCAATGTTAGTGTTAGATCTGCGTCCAATCTCCACAATAAACGCAGCTGGTTTTTCACAGTTGATTGAGGCTTTGAGTCCGCGTTACAGAATTCTATTGCGACACCATTTCTCCCGTAAAGCAATTCCACAACTATACCAAAAAGTGTGTAAAAATGTAGAGATTGCGCTGAAAAATGCCATTCTGCCCACTGTCCACTTAACCACAGATATGTGGACAAGTAGAAGTGGCCAAACCAAAGACTATATGACTGTGACAGCCCACTGGGTTAGTCATTCACCTTCACCAGCAGCAACAGCAGCAGTATGTACACCACTACGTAACATTTGTCACACGCAGGCCACTCTTTGTATCACAGGCCACTCTTTTGTATCACTAACAGGCATACAGCTGACAATTTGTTACCCAAACTAAGAGATGTGATTGATACATGGCTTATACCATTTGGACTCTTCCCAGTATATGTCATTTCTGATAACACCAACAATATAGTGCGAGCATTACAGCTGGGTGATTTCCAACACATTCCCTGTTTTGCTCACACCATCAACTTGGTGGTGCAGAGCTTCCTACGAAATAACCGTGAGGTGCAGGAGATTCTTTCGGTGGCCCGTAAAATTTCAGGCATTCAGCCACAGCATGTAGGAGATTACAGCAGTTCCAAGAGCAGTTTAACTTGCCCTGCCACCAACTTAAGCAAGAGGTGGTAACTAGGTGGTTTTCCACCCTGTACATGCTTCAGAGGATGGAGGAACAGCGCAAAGCCATCCAAGCATATTGCATAAGCCATGACATTGGGAAAGGAGGGGGGATGTATTTCACTCTTGCACAGTGGGGAATCCTTTCAGTGCTGTGCAAGGTGCTGAAACCATTTGAAGTTGTGACGTGTGAGGTGAGTGCAGACTCTGCTAATTTGAGCCAAGTCATTCCTTTAATTAGACTATTGGAAAAGCAGCTTGAGAAACTGAGGGAGGAGCTGAAGGCAAGCAATTCAGCATAGTATGTTGGCCTTGTCGATCAAGTACTTCATTCGCTTCACAATGATCCTCGAGTTATTAAGATCTTGAACTCGGATCCGTACGTTTTGGCCACTGTGCTTGATCCAAGGTTTAAAATCTACATTGAGTCTTTACTTGTAAATGAGCGAGATGTGAACTTTTGCAAGGAGCTATTGCTCAGCAAGTTGGCCACTGAACTGGACCTCGGATTGACGACGTGTCCTCCTTCACTTTCTCAAGCTGCTGCTGCTAGTAAAAAATTAAATTTCCCAAAAAGAAGCAGGGAAGATGCAGGGGGCAGACCAGAACAATTTAACATCTGGGTTGGTTTGAAGGATTTTTCTTAAAAATGTCACCTTGCCCATAACTCCATCCAACACGAGTATAAATATGCAAAGGATGGTGGAGGATTATTTTCAAGAGGTAATTGATATGGAAATGCCAGACAGTCCATTTCCTTACTGGGAGGAAAAGCAGGCTATTTGGAAACCCATGTACAAACTTGCTTTGCAATACCTAAGCTTCCCACCCTTCAGTGTGTACTCTGAACGAGTATTCAGTACAGCCGGGAACTTAGTCAGTGATCGCCGTCGAAGGTTACTTCCAAAAAATGTGGAGAAAATTATGTTTATAAAAATGAACTACATCTTCCATGAGGAAGGCCTTCACCATCCAAGACATCCAAGCACTGACTGTTCTCTAATGGTGGATTCAAGCGGCGATGAATTGATAGTCTGTGATGATGACGTACACACTGATGAGGGTGAGGATGAAGCTGAAGATGATGACAATAACATCTTTTTAAAACTTTCTATGTAAGTGTAGGGTGCAATCTACCCCCAAAGAGGAAAGGGACTTGTGGCATTTCCATATCACGTACCGTCTTGAAAGGCTGCTGTTTGGACAATTCATCCTTAAGGGTAGGGTGTTATAGACAGAGTGACCCCAAACTGGCTTTTTCCATTTCTCTTAATATTGTACAGTCTATAACGGCTGATTTTTTTTGTATTTTCAACAAGTGGAGGGGGGCCTATAGAGACAGAAACCAAACTGGCTTTTTCCATTTCTTTACATATTTAACTATAAGTGTAGGGTGTAATATACATCCAAAGACGATGGCTGCATTGCCAATATGCATAGATGGAGAGGAAGACAATCTGTTTTGTGTGTAGAAATAATGAAGGCCTACCTACCAGGAATTAAACTGTTTTTTTGATAATTTATTAGCTTTACAATTAGATTACTTATCCATGAAACAGGTGGAGAACACAATTGTCATCAATTGTTTACATTTTACAATCTTTAAAGCAATCCTGTTTACGCGTAGTGGAGGTAGCCATTTTGTGAGCTGAATACATGAAGATTGCAGCCTATAGAACCACAAGGAACAAGCGATCTTTCTGATGCAGGGATACAGTTTCTCAATTCACTAAGGTCTATTAACATAGGTTCCTCGTGTATTGATAAGCTGCATCCCCGTTGAGTATTTGTTCAGGGAACAAGATGGCCGCTTTCACTGCGTGTTGAATACAGGGCACTTGAATAGAAAAAAATGGGTTGATTTCGCTTTAATCCTATTATACATTTAATGGATATAACCTAACCCATGCATTTGCTTTCCAAGAACTCCTGTGAGGTAAGTGTGGTCGGCTCAGAGTATTGTTAGTTCCATCTGCTTCTCTCCAAACTAACTGCTCTATTCCATGCACAGCTCAACAACCACTGCCATCATGCACGCTCTGTGTTCTCACATTGCAATTCCCCATCACTCGCATCAGTCAACACTCCATGGCTTACCTAAAATATCCTGTGCATTGATATTTTGTGGATATCCATACCGTAACCCTTTCACCGCAAGCGAACTGCAGTAATCTTTTTATTTCAGGAATAAAAGGGATTTTGTGTTTGTGGCTCAAGCTTTTCTTAACGTTGATAAAGTATAATTATTCTGGACGTTTATTTGCAATTAAGAGTCTTATTAAAGAAGTATTGAGCGCAAGACTTTTAGTTTGGATTTGGGTGGAGTCACTACTAACCTATAATAAAAGCCATAGTTCTACTTACCTTTGTCGTGGCTCCATTGAACAGTATCTCTCTCCTACTGGTTGTTTGATTCAACCAAGAGTTGTCAATCTCTTCCATGCAGATGTGAAGTTCATGGGGGAGGTGCATTACTACATCTGTGCGATTTGAATTGGATCCACCTTGGTAAGAGGGAGGGGGGGAGCAGTTCTGGGCTTTTGGGCTTTTTGACATGACCTTCCACACTAAAGAGAAGTAGAACTGTTTTTATCATATCTTGGTGAATTCAATCCAAAATTGTCTTCACTGTGTTCAGTGTTCACTATGTATTTTAGGGATCTGTTCGGTGGAGCAATGTAATGTTCTGCAGATCTCAGAGGTAACATGTGAAAATGATTACTGCCAAATAAATGAAGCAGAGTTTTGGATGGTACCACAGTCATATTCTACTAAGACGTCTGGACTTAGGCTGCCATTACAAACACTCTGCAATACTGCTTTGCATATGTTCTGTACTCTATTAGTCGTATCCGTTCCCTTATTATTTATGTCTTGTGATATCACCCCTGGCTGTGGGGTTTTTCTAGGTATTTAATTTTTCCCATGCCCCATTCAAGAATTTTCTCTGCAGATATTTGTCTCCATGTGCAAAGAATACAGGGTGATTCAAAAGTCTTGGGCCGATTTCAAGATGGCGCCCATGTTTGGTACATACCGTAAAAGATAGACCACGTCACCCATACCTTAATGGAGTATTCAGGTTTCCCAATTTGCTGTAGAGTTTTTGAAATAAAAGGGTGTACTGCGACTTTTGAATCACCCTGTAGAATAAGATCTGTTTGTAATGATTGATGTTAGTAGCTCTGAACATCTGTTGATTGGCTGATGTAAGTCATGTGGCATGAGTCAGGCTGAGTAGTTCTGGTATAGATTATTGAATAGATAAAAATGATTTACTGTTGGGGACCAGCTCTCGCCTCAAACTCTGGATACCTTGTAAAGGTTATTTAATGTATTTAAAGATTCTTGACTCATCCTCATACCCTTTAATGATTATGCAGGCAGTGATGCAGGATAGAAACTCTGTGCTGGTACTTCCTGCTACCAGCAGAGGGCACTGTTGTGCTCCCCCCCCCCCCCCCCAGCACCTTATGGCTAGTCAGCAGGGGGGGCTTGTATTAAACATCCTTTAGAAGTAGACATCCCATTTAAGCCATTTAATAGTTGTCACCTTTCTCTGTGAAATAAAAAATAAGAGAATGAGCCACCGCGACTGGTTTGGGCAGGAGCGGACTCCTGCTGATTCCTGAAGCTGCAGCTAAAACAGCGTCTTTTATTTAATCTAATAGTGTAACATCTGTGTTTCTAAATATAAGTATCAACAATGTACAAACCATTATTTTTCTTCTTTTACAGCAGGAACATTTAAATTATATATTTTAAATTGACTACATTTTGCTGCCACCCAGAATGTGCTACCCCATACCGCTACCTCAGATTTCCCTGTGGTAGCACCTCACTAGGTTTTGATGAACTGAAGAGCAGATGATCAAAAATATACTGTAATCTGTTCTTGAAACAATCTGAAGCCAGTGAACACTATTGGCTTATATATGTCAGCTGTGAGTAGTTAAGAAGTTTGGAATAATTACAAATGCTGCCAAGTGGTAGACTGTATCTATCCACTGCATGTACCATTTGATGTACACTGGAAATCCAGGATTTAGTTTTGATGATTGTTCCAATGGGGACAGAGCTGATTACAAGCTGCCCTCCACCTGTACTCATTGGGCTGAAGGGTCACTAACTATTCACCCGTATAAAAGCACATGGTCACATTTGTGCCAGCGTTGATAGTGCCCTATGGGAACAGTATAATAAAGACTCCATTATGGAGACACCCAGAGAAATGATGATCACATTCTCAGCTGATAAACAATGCACAGATAGCTAAAGGTGAATGTAATAGTTCCACCCATTCGTGTTTGTAATCCTGTCAGAGGCAGATGGTGCAGGTCGGGTTGAGGAGATGCTGGCGTGTTTCTTGGGGCTGTGGTAAACTGTGAGAGGAAACAATCATTGAGCTTCTGTTCTTTACATTATGAAACAGTCTTGACATAGGGTCGTCCTATCAAAACTGCCCTCACTTTGGATATAGTCTCAGAAATTGGCTGTAAATGTGCTCTATAGTCCACCAAAAATGTTCCACTTTTTTGTGGTAAACTGGAATTTTTTTAGAATTTTATTTTTTCCCCCCCCCACTTTCGGGGAAAAATATCCCCCTCATAGAAGTACAGGTGTTAGTCACTGGTTCTGCCAGTTTTGAGGCCTCCGCCTGTGCTCCTGTGAGTAGAGGCGTGTAAGGCACTGAGCCGTCGATGCAGTGAGACACATGACTGTCATGGATTCCTGCTATATGTGGCTGCTAACAAGACGCTCTTGGTGCATCCCTATCGCTTCTCTCTTCTCACCTTCTATAAGGCATTGTCTTTGTTCCCTGCCTTCATCAATGTCCCTATAAGGCCAACATAGAGGATCTTACCGTGCCTGCATGTGCCAAATGTCATGTCGCCTAAACATACTCATTTTTCTATTGACATCATTTATTTCTAAAATGTTGTACAATATTCAAAATTAGGTCTGGTTTAAACATTTTTGCACATTTCCTCACCTTGTATTACAGACGAACACATTTGCAAAGCAAGCAGAGCTGCAACAATTTTGCAGCCTTAGGTCACATAGGTAGTGACTGCAAGAAAACACTGCAAACACAATGTGTGTTACATTTTTTCAGTGTCTGTTTTCTATTCACTGCTTGTGTAAACACCATATATATTTTGGCTTGGGGATTGATGATCCATAAGCCTTCAACATTTCAGCAGCACTTTCGTTTTGTCTGCTCCATGCCAATGGTGGAAGCAGTTTGCGTTTGTACCTACAAAAAAATATTTTCAAGCTGTGGACAAGTGCCCATTAAATTTTACTTCTGTGCAGTTTACATATGTAACTGTGTACACACACATATTGCTTAATTGCAACAAACTGCCTTTTATATAGGGATGAGCGCACTCGGATTTCCTGAATCCGAGCCCACCCGAACGTTGCGGATCCGAGTCGGATCCGAGACAGATCCGGGTATTGGCGCCAAATTCAAAAGTGAAACTGAGGCTCTGACTCATAATCCCGTTGTCGGATCTCGCGATACTCGGATCCTATAAATTCCCCGCTAGTCGCCGCCATCTTCACTCGGGCATTGATCAGGGTAGAGGGAGGGTGTGTTAGGTGGTCCTCTGTGCTGTTTAGTTCTGTGCTGTTTAGTTCTGTGCTGTTTAGTTCTGTGCTGTGCTGTGCTGTGCTGTGCTGTTTAGTGCTGTGCTGTGCTGTGCTGTGCTGTGTTCTGCAGTATCAGTCCAGTGGTGCTGTGTGCTGTGCTCTGTCCTTCTGAGGTCAGTGGTGCTGCTGGGTCCTGTGCTGTGTCCTGTTCAGTCCAGTGGTGCTGTGTCCTGTGCTCTGTGCTTCTAAGGGCATAGTTATTTCCCCAATATTCCCCTGTGTTTAAAAAAATTAAATTTTTTTTTTTTAAAAAATACCAAAAACTACTTTAATATTTTTTAATTACCACAAAATTTGCACAACCAATCCTGCAGTATAAGCCCATTGGTACTGCAATATTACCAAGTTCACACATTCAGCAGTAAAAGTCCAGTGGTACTGCAATATTACAAAGTTTACACATTCTGCAGTATCAGTCCAGTGGTGCTGTGTCCTGTGCTCTGTCCTGCTGAGTTCCGTAGTGCTGCTGGGTCCTGTGCCGTGTCCTGTTCAGTCCAGTGGTGCTGTGTCCTGTGCTCTGTGCTTCTAAGGGCATAGTTATTTCCCCATTATTCCCAAGTTTTTAAAAAATAAAAAAAAAGTAAAAAAAAATTAAAAATTAAAAAAAAAAAAAATATATAATAATTATAACCAAATTTGCAAAACCAATCCTGCAGTATAAGTCCATTGGTACTGCAATATTACCAAGTTCACACATTCAGCAGTAAAAGTCCAGTGGTACTGCAATATTACAAAGTTTACACATTCTGCAGTATCAGTCCAGTGGTGCTGTGTCCTGTGCTCTGTCCTGCTGAGTTCCGTAGTGCTGCTGGGTCCTGTGCCGTGTCCTGTTCAGTCCAGTGGTGCTGTGTCCTGTGCTCTGTGCTTCTAAGGGCATAGTTATTTCCCCAATATTCCCCTGTGTTTAAAAAAATAAAAAAAAGTTTTTTTAAAAAATACCAAAAACTACTTTAATATTTTTTAATTACCACCAAATTTGCAAAACCAATCCTGCAGTATAAGCCCATTGGTACTGCAATATTACCAAGTTCACACATTCAGCAGTAAAAGTCCAGTGGTACTGCAATATTACAAAGTTTACACATTCTGCAGTATCAGTCCAGTGGTGCTGTGTCCTGTGCTCTGTCCTGCTGAGTTCCGTAGTGCTGCTGGATCCTGTGCCGTGTCCTGTTCAGTCCAGTGGTGCTGTGTCCTGTGCTCTGTGCTTCTAAGGGCATAGTTATTTCCCCACTATTCCCAAGTTTTTTAAAAATAAGAAAAAAGTAAAAAAAAATAAAAAATTAAAAAAAAAAAAAATATATAATAATTATAACCAAATTTGTAAAACCAATCCAGCAGTATAAGTCCATTGGTACTGCAATATTACCAAGTTCACACATTCTGCAGTATCTTGTGCTACATATAATGGAGACCAAAAATTTGGAGGATAAAGTAGGGAAAGATCAAGACCCACTTCCTCCTAATGCTGAAGCTGCTGCCACTAGTCATGACATAGACGATGAAATGCCATCAACGTCGTCTTCCAAGCCCGATGCCCAATCTCGTAGTACCGGGCATGTAAAATCCAAAAAGCCCAAGTTAAGAAAAAGTAGCAAAAAGAGAAACTTAAAATCATCTGAGGAGAAACGTAAAGTTGCCAATATGCCATTTACGACACGGAGTGGCAAGGAACGGCTTAGGCCCTGGCCCGTGTTCATGACTAGTGGTTCAGCTTCACCCACGGATCTTAGCCCTCCTCCTCCTCCCCCCCCCTACAAAAAATTGAAGAGAGTTATGCTGTCAGCAACAAAACAGCAAACAACTCTGCCTTCTAAAGAGAAATTATCACAAATCCCCAAGGCGAGTCCAAGCGTGTTGGTGGTTGTCAAGCCTGACCTTCCCATCACTGTACTTCCCATCACTGTACGGGAAGAGGTGGCTCGGGAGGAGGCTATTGATGATGTAGCTGGCGCTGTGGAGGAACTTGATGATGAGGATGGTGATGTGGTTATTGTAAATGAGGCACCAGGGGGGGAAACAGCTGATGTCCATGGGATGAAAAAGCCCATCGTCATGCCTGGTCAGAAGACCAAAAAATGCACCTCTTCGGTCTGGAGTTATTTTTATCCAAATCCAGACAACCAATGTATGGCAATATGTAGCTTATGTAAAGCTCAAATAAGCAGGGGTAAGGATCTTGCCCACCTAGGAACATCCTCCCTTATACGTCACCTGAATAACCTTCATAGTTCAGTGGTTAGTTCAGGAACTGGGGCTAGGACCCTCATCGGTACAGGGACACCTAAATCCCGTGGTCCAGTTGGATACACACCAGCAACACCCTCCTCGTCAACTTCCTCCACAATCTCCATCAGATTCAGTCCTGCAGCCCAAGTCAGCAGCCAGACTGAGTCCTCCTCAATACGGGATTCATCCGAGGAATCCTGCAGCGGTACGCCTACTACTGCCACTGCTGCTGTTGCTGCTGTTAGTCGGTCATCTTCCCAGAGGGGAAGTCGTAAGACCGCTAAGTCTTTCACCAAACAATTGACCGTCCAACAGTCGTTTGCCATGACCACCAAATACGATAGTAGTCACCCTATTGCAAAGCGTATAACTGCGGCTGTAACTGCAATGTTGGTGTTAGACGTGCGCCCGGTGTCCGCCATCAGTGGAGTGGGATTTAGAGGGTTGATGGAGGTATTGTGTCCCCGGTACCAAATCCCCTCGAGATTCCACTTCACTAGGCAGGCGATACCAAAAATGTACAGAGAAGTACGATCAAGTGTCCTCAGTGCTCTTAAAAATGCGGTTGTACCCACTGTCCACTTAACCACGGACATGTGGACAAGTGGTTCTGGGCAAACGAAGGACTATATGACTGTGACAGCCCACTGGGTTGATGTGTCCCCTTCCGCAGCAACAGCAACAGCTGCATCAGTAGCAGCATCTACAAAATGGCTGCTCATGCAAAGGCAGGCAACATTGTGCATTACAGGCTTTAATAAGAGGCACAACGCTGACAACATATTAGAGAAAATGAGGGAAATTATCTCCCAGTGGCTTACCCCACTTAGACTCTCATGGGGATTTGTGGTGTCAGACAATGCCAGTAACATTGTGCGGGCATTAAATATGGGCAATTTCCAGCACGTCCCATGTTTTGCCCACACCATTAATTTGGTGGTGCAGCATTACCTCAAGAGTGACAGGGGTGTGCAGGAGATGCTTGCGGTGGCCCGCAAAATTGCTGGACACTTTCGGCATTCAGCCAGTGCCTACCGCAGACTAGAGGCACATCAAAAAAGCTTGAACCTGCCCTGCCATCACCTCAAACAAGAGGTTGTGACGCGCTGGAACTCCACCCTCTATATGCTGCAGAGGATGGAGGAGCAGCAAAAGGCCATTCAGGCCTACACAGCCACCTACGACATAGGCAAAGGAGTGGGGATGCGCCTGAGTCAAGCGCAGTGGAGACTGATTTCCGTGTTGTGCAAGGTTCTGCAGCCATTTGAACTTGCCACACGAGAAGTCAGTTCCGACACTGCCAGCTTGAGTCAGGTCATTCCCCTGATCAGGCTGTTGCAGAAGCAGCTGGAGAAAGTGAGGGAGGAGCTGGTAAGCCATTGCGATTACACCAAGCATGTAGCTCTTGTGGATGTAGCCCTTCGTACGCTTTGCCAGGATCCGAGGGTGGTCACTCTTTTAAAGTCAGAGGAATACATTCTGGCCACCGTGCTCGATCCTCGGTTTAAAGCGTATGTTGTGTCTCTGTTTCCGGCGGACACAAGTCTACAGCGGTGCAAAGACCTGCTGGTCAGGAGATTGTCCTCTGAAGAGGACCGTGACATGCCAACAGCTCCACCCTCATTTTCTTCCACATCTATGGCTGCGAGGAAAAAGCTCAGTTTTCCCAAAAGAGGCACTGGCGGGGATGCTGATAACATCTGGTCCGGACTGAAGGACCTGCCAACCATTGCAGACATGTCTACTCTCGCTGCATTGGATGCTGTGACAATAGAAAAAATTGTGGATGATTACTTTGCTGACACCATCCAAGTAGACATGTCAGACAGTCCATATTGTTACTGGCAGGAAAAAAAGGCAGTTTGGAAGCCCCTGTACAAACTGGCTCTATTTTACCTGAGTTGTCCCCCCTCCAGTGTGTACTCGGAAAGAGTTTTTAGTGCAGCGGGGAACCTGGTCAGTGAGCGGCGAAGGAGGTTGCTTCCTCACAACGTTGAAAAAATGATGTTTATAAAAATGAATAATCAATTCCTCAATGAAGTACAGCACTGCCCTCCAGATACTACAGAGGGACCTGTGGTTGTGGAGTCCAGCGGGGACGAATTGATAATGTGTGATGAGGAGGAAGTACACACTGTAGGGGGAGAGGAATCAGAGGTTGAGGATGAGGACGACATCTTGCCTCAGTAGAGCCTGTTTAGTCTGTACAGGGAGAGATGAATAGCTTTTTTGGTGTGGGGGCCCAAACAAACCAATCATTTCAGTCAAAGTTGTTTGGTAGGCCCTGTCGCTGAAATGATTTGTGTGTTAAAGTGTGCATGTCCTATTTCAACAGCAGACCTCTCAACTGCAGCTCATCCCTCCTCTGCGGGGATAATGTCTCCTGTGCTCTGACACGTCACTCTGTGTACTCTCAGCCTCAGGATCTGACACTACAGCTACCATGCCTCTTGTAGCAGCCCTCACTCCAGGGCCTCTTCCATGTGCAGTGTCCCCCTCTCTCTTGGGTTCACTATAGTGGCATGGAGTTCTCCCCCATCATCCAGGGCACACATTCCTTGCCCTGGCTCAGTCACCACGCTCAGACTTCCAGGCAATGCTGGGGGAGCCTGGGAGCTTCCACCCCAGGTCCCCAGCTACAACTCTCCTCTCCTGTGTCTTCTCTCTCTTTCTGACACTTTAAAGATCGTGCCTTTAAATGAAAAAGTCAGTCTTCATTGCACGACTATGTGCAAGTGCAACAGGGACATTTTTTTGGGTTTACAAAGTCAAACAATAACACTACGACCCTGTCTGTCTGGGGTCTGTCAATGACGAATTGTCTGGAGCATGTTTGGAGGAGGTATTGTGGCCCCGGTATCAAATTGGGTACTGGGGCCACCCCACTATGCAGTCCAGATACTTGTTTGGTGGAATTCCGACACGTGGAGGGTTTTTAAATTATATTGTGGCCTCGGTACCAAATTGTGTACCGGGGCCACCCCACTACGCAGTCCAGATACTTGTTTGGTGGAATTCAGAGCAGTTGAGGGTTTTATTATTATATTGTGTGGACCACTCTATCTATACCACACTACAACTCTATACCACTCTATTTCCTACTTTAATTCTATTTAATTCTATTTCCTACTTTAATTCTATTACTAATTAATTACCATAAAGAGGAACAAAAAAAAACCAATTTTACCAAAAGTATAATATGACTTAGACTTACAAACACTACACTTGAAAGATCGTGCCTTTAAATGAAAAAGTCAGTCTTCATTGCACGACTATGTGCAACAGGGACAGTTTTTTTGTTTACAAAGTCAACTAATAACACTTGGACCCTGTCTGTCTTTAACATACTTGATGGGATCTCAATGACGAATTGTCTGTAGCATGTTTGGAGGAGGTATTGTGGCCCCGGTATCAAATTGGGTACCGGGGCCACCCCACTACGCAGTCCAGATACTTGTTTGGTGGAATTCTGACACGTGGAGGGTGTATTTATTTTATTGTGGCCCCGGTATCAAATTGGGTACCGGGGCCACCCCACTACGCAGTCCAGATACTTGTTTGGTGGAATTCTGACACGTGGAGGGTGTATTTATTTTATTGTGGCCCCTGTATCAAATTGGGTACCGGGGCCACCCCACTACGCAGTCCAGATACTTGTTTGGTGGAATTCTGACACGTGGAGGGTGTATTTATTTTATTGTGGCCCCGGTATCAAATTGGGTACCGGGGCCACCCCACTACGCAGTCCAGATACTTGTTTGGTGGAATTCTGACACGTGGAGGGTGTATTTATTTTATTGTGGCCCCGGTATCAAATTGGGTACCGGGGCCACCCCACTACGCAGTCCAGATACTTGTTTGGTGGAATTCTGACACGTGGAGGGTTTTTTAATTATATTGTGGCCTCGGTACCAAATTGTGTACCGGGGCCACCACACTACGCAGTCAAGATAGATAGATGCGTATCATAGATAAAGTACATTCAGTGGTGTGGGGCAAATTGAAAAATATTCCAAATGCACTGACATTATCAAAAACAAGAGGTTGTCACACGCTAAAACTCCAACATGTATATGATGGAGAGGATGGAGGAGCAGCCGTATGTGTAGTGTAATGCAGATCTGTTGAAGGTTTTTTATATATTTTATTGTGGTGCCCAGTGCCCACTCCTCTACGCAGTCCAGGTACATTTATTGGTGCGAATCATAAAAGTTCAGGGTTTTTAATATATCTTGTGGTGACCCACTCCTCTACGCAGTCCAGGTACATTTATTGGTGCGATTCATAAAAGTTCAGGGTTTTTAATATATTGTGGTGACCCACTCCTCTACGCAGTCCAGGTACATTTATTGGTGCGAATCATAAAAGTTCAGGGTTTTTAATATATCTTGTGGTGACCCACTCCTCTACGCAGTCCAGGTACAATTATTGGTGCGAATCATAAAAGTTCAGGGTTTTTAATATATTGTGGTGACCCACTCCTCTACGCAGGCCAGGTACATTTATTGGTGCGAATCATAAAAGTTGATGGTTTTCTTATTATATATATTGTGGTGACCCACTCCTCTACGCAGTCCAGGTACATTTATTGGTGCGAATCATAAAAGTTCAGGGTTTTTAATATATCTTGTGGTGACCCACTCCTCTACGCAGTCCAGGTACAATTATTGGTGCGAATCATAAAAGTTCAGGGTTTTTAATATATTGTGGTGACCCACTCCTCTACGCAGTCCAGGTACAATTATTGGTGCGAATCATAAAAGTTCAGGGTTTTTAATATATTGTGGTGACCCACTCCTCTACGCAGTCCAGGTACAATTATTGGTGCGAATCATAAAAGTTCAGGGTTTTTAATATATTGTGGTGACCCACTCCTCTACGCAGTCCAGGTACAATTATTGGTGCGAATCATAAAAGTTCAGGGTTTTTAAGATATTGTGGTGACCCACTCCTCTACGCAGTCCAGGTACAATTATTGGTGCGAATCATAAAAGTTCAGGGTTTTTAATATATATTGTGGTGACCCACTCCTCTACGCAGTCCAGAAAGATACCTTGTTGCAACGTTTTGGACTAATAACTATATTGTGAGGTGTTCAGAATACACTGTAAATTAGTGGAAATGCTTGTTATTGAATGTTATTGAGGTTAATAATAGCCTAGGAGTGAAAATAAGCACAAAAACTTGATTTTTAAACTTTTTATGTTTTTTTCAAAAAAAATCCGAATCCAATACCTTAAATCCGAACCGAGACCTTTCGTCAAGTGTTTTGCGAGACAAATCCGAACCTCAAAAATAACGAAAATCCGGATCCAAAACACAAAACACGAGACCTCAAAAGTCGCCGGTGCACATCCCTACTTTTATATTGGCACTTCGGTCTAACTTAAAATGGACCCGTGTCACGCAGTGGAGGCAGCCCCCACTGTACTGACTGATATCCGGGCTAGCTATCACTGAGGCAGCCATGTCAGTGATGCCTCTATGAAGAGACTACAGCCCACAAAATGGCTGCCACTCCTGTGTGCAGGTCGCAGGTAGCATTGGGACAATTGTGTAGTAGAGAATGACACATTATAAAAGGGAGATTTGTACGAGCATACTTAGTTAACACACTGCAAACAAAGGGCAATTCTTAAAGTAATCAGTCTGTTGAAATACCAAGGAAAGAATCCTGTCTGGTAGTATAAAGCACTTGTGGGGTAGAATTTCACAGAATCTTGCAGGCTACAAATTATCTACCCACTAAGGAACAGTTTTGGCAAAGGGTCCTCCACCTCAAAGTAACCCTTCCCCCTAATACTTTGGTAGCTAACCCAGTTCTGCAGGGTCCCAGTACGTAGAATTACTGTGTACCTATATTTGTAATCGTCTGTAACTCTATCTAAATGCCAGGAGAAAGAGGGATCCAATACAGGGCTAAAAATGGCAGCCATCTTGTGATTGGAAGGTCACAGAGCAATTTCAATCGGGTGCTGGCTATTTCTAGTCCTGGAATATTTTAAGGTCACTGCTTTACTGTTTAAGGCGATGTTGTATCCCAAAAGCTTGCAATACCCATCTACTCGCCCATTAAATGTACATATTTTGTCGTTTCCCTGTATCTTTAAAGTCTGAGTGTTTTGCTGAATTCAGTTCACTGCTAGAACCTCACATATTGGGCCTTGCATGATAACGCAGGGTCCTATTTTCTGTGTACTCCTTGCTAGCCAGTCTCGTCGTGTGTTTTCGGATAATAGGGTCACTCATCCGCTTATGATTTAAAAAAATACAAACAACTTTTTGAACATCTTCAAAAACTTTCCCATAAATCATATTTTGTCCCAAACATTAGTCAACGTAATAATGACTGTTGTAGCGAGGGGTAAACCTATGTATTTGAATTCATTGGCAACAAAAGACTGTTTATACAAACTAACAAAATGGGCGATGTGCTTTTGTAAGCGCAAATGCTGCTGCATAAAGTGGACCTGACTACACACAGTGGAGGCAGCCATTTTGTTTTCTGTATATGTGTAGTGCTTACATTGGCTAAGAACATGGACATTACTGAGGCAATTCCTCTCTCAGGTCACAAAATGTCTCTCTCTCTCTGTGTGCGCAATATAGAATATAATAGAAACCACAGATTGTTGCTGCCCATCAAACTTTGTTGCTTCAAACAGCTGCCTCAGTTGGCTTCATGATAGGTCCACCCCTGGCTATCGTTTAACAATAACATTGATTCTACATGTTATGAGTTTGTCTGTAATATGTAAATAATGATTGGTGTCCTTTTTTCTCCCCCCTCTGCTGTCTTCAATGTAGAGCATGCATCATTTTGAACGTGAATTATCGGTAAAGTAAGCAATCGCTTCATTATGTCACTCTATTCTGCTTTTTACTTTTCACTCCTTTGGGCTTTGTGACACTATCCTCTCCTGGTTCACATTCTACCTCTCAGTTCACTCCTCAATTTCTCTACTGAATCTTGCTCCCCTCCTCTTCCTCTCTCTGTTGCTGTTCCCCAAGGTTCTGTTCTTGGTCCTCTACTTTTCTCTTTCTACACCTCCTCTCTTCGGCCTCCACTACCACCTCCATGCTGATGATACCCAAATCTACCTTTCCTCCCAATATCTCTCTCCTTCTTTCCTATCCCATGTGTTGAATTGCCTCTCTGCAATCTCCACCTGGATGACCCAAGACTTTCTCAAACTTAACGGGTGTGATTCATTAGGGTACGCATTCTGAACGCAACTTGCGTCCCGTATTCTACACATGCATTTATAAGCTGGGCAAACCCAAATTCATCAAGAAAACAGATCTCAAGATACTGTGAAAGTCAAATAATTGGATGAAGTAAACTAAATTGATTAATATTGTTTTACTGTGCAATTGTGATTAAGACACCAATTGTAATGATGCACTCGCACAAAAAATAAAGAACACACACATTTACATTTGCACTTACACTTGTAAATAGTACATATATATTAAGGTTCCAATTCACATTTATTTATTAGTAAAAATGTATTAGAGATTATTTATACATAGATAAAGCTATAGTAAAGGTATTTATGGTTCAGGTCCTCTAAAAGGTAAAAGAGTTTGGTCTCATATTAAAGCTTATTTCACCAGCATTATCCTGGTTTCGACAGAGTAGCAATCGCATCTAGCGGTTGAAAGTTATGAGCAATATGAGATTTATACTCAAAAGTACTTTGTGGGTCAGTTTGAACTGGTTATTTGGCGGGAAAATACGTAGACAGCAGTTGGAGTGAGTGGCCTCCCACCATTGGAGAAGATCAAAAGAACTGACGTATGACCAGCAGACAACTGGAACATTGTTAACACTGGACCAGTGAAGACCTCTCTGAGTGTTATCTGTGTACATTGTGACATCATCTGCGTTTTTTTGTTAACTGAAACTGCATATAAGCTCCCTGGGCCAGTTAGTCTTTCTCTCTTTCTGACAACAAACAACATGACTGTATCTGAACCTGGGCCCTGGGGAAGCACCGGCTTAATGTAATGTATTCGGTTTATACTTTCCTGTTTATTATAATATCTTTTATGCGCCATAATGGCTTGCTGTAAATCCTGCTATCTTTTGCTATTAAATCTCTTTGTGCATTGGAACCACAATACTCGCATTGGACAATGTTTATTGGTAAGCAATAAAATGAACATAACAATACGTAGCAAGATGAATTTGTTTGTAAACTGCATACATCACGTTAAAGTGACGTAGCGCACTCCTGCGTCCGATCACAGAATCGAGTCAGTTGCGGGTATGCGGCTGGCACACGTGTGAGCACGCTATGCATTGGTAATAGTACAAATAATTTAACAGAATCGAGTTGCATTGATTTGAGTTTATGCTATGATAAGTAGCTTTGAGTTTACTGTGCAGTAGAGTTCAAGGTAAATACAACATTACTTACTTTAGGTAAAGGTTTTGGTTTTATATTTGTATATATGCAGAATGTTGTATTTACCTAATAACTCTCTTGCAAAGTAAACTAAAGGGTATTTATTATAAAATAAACTCAACACAACTACACTCAACTCAACTATTTATTTATTTTAATATATAATAATGTATAGTAACACACATTTTAAATAATATAAATAATATATTTACAAAGAGCTTATTTTGCAGGGGAGCTGATTTTGCATAATGTACCAGGGTTTTGGTTTTATTTGAATCAAACCATATATTACAGATGACAATCCCTTCATGTAGGTGACCAATAATGTGTGTGTCATTTATGGCATTAAAAATGGTGTTTACACTTGTCTCTGTGTTACATTTACATGTTTATTTGGGACACTATAGGTCCCAGCATGGCCTTGCAGCCATGAAGTATGTTTGTGCTTGTAGTGCTAGTGCTACTTAATGGCACTCTGGCCATCCTGGGACCTGTAGTGCACCAGGGACAAAATATTTTCATGTATTATTATTATTTTTATTATTAATATTTCTAGGCCAGTACAAATCATCCATTGCGGCTGTGAGGATGGCGAGCTATGCTCTAGCAAATGTCGCAGCCCTCATGTTTGCAAGTGAGTGACTGTCCAACACTCGTCGCTGTGATTAGTTGTCAGTGCATATATGGGCATAGACACGTCACTTGTGGATCCCTTACTGTATGTAAGATGGCTGCCTTACCTGTCAATTATTCTTGGTCATCAACTGTATCCAGGCAATTAGGGGAGTGCTAGGCCCCTTGCTAATCATACACAGACATTCGCAAGTGGATGCACCTCAATTACATCAGAATAAAACACACCTGTATGCCCTAGATAAGGACTGGTGAGATTCAGCCCTGCCATTGTGTGACTTCAGGAGCTGAGATACTTGTGAGATTTGAGACATTTGTGAGATTGCTTTCCTCTTCAATAATGTTGGTGAGTACAATGGCCTATGTCAGACCACAAGTTGGACACTAACTTCACAACTACTAATTTCACACTCGCAGAAAGCCGCAACATCTTTTTATGTTTCTCTGGCCTGGTTTCCCACTATGTCACTTCCAACCTTCATAACCAAATGTCCCAAGTTTACTCTCCTTCCCCATTATCCCAATAATTAACCTAGCCATTGAACAGGTTAGCCAACACTGTTCTAGGCAGTAACACCTGCAGGTTGTAGGTGGAAACTACCTGAAGATGAAGTGCACCATAGAAAATGACAAAGGAGTTCTCTGTCTATTAAAGGGAAAAAAAAATCAGATCCCCCAATCGATTAGACCAGTGGATCCCAAACTTTCTCACTTCAAGGCACCCCTAGGGTCTCAATTTTTTCAAGGCACCCCTAAGCCAAAATAATTACCAAGTAGTCCCCCGCCTTGCTTACCACCGGCCCTGGCAGCGACACCCCTGTGAGATTGCCGTGGCACACAGTTTGGGAACCGCTGGATTAGACAATTTGCAATTATGGTTTCATATGCTTTATACTTCAAATAAGGCACCTGTAATTGCTGTGTATATAAATTTTTCTGCATGCTTACTGTTCCAGCTGACGCTGATAATATAAATTTGAAAGGACTAGAAATGAACAGTTCACACTGCTGTGATGCTAATCCTATGACTTGCCTCTCACCTATGGTTCTTAGATTATAACTAAGCATTCAATGCTATCACTCATAAGTGATGTATTCTACTGAAAAAGACAGAAGAAACTTTATTGACAAAAATGTGTAGACATGTCAAAGTGTAACTGCTGTAAATCCTCTTTCAAATTTGTATATTTACAGATGAAGACATAACAAATAATTTAGTCCACACCAAGTCCTAAAGTTTAACACTTCTAATCTTGTATGACAAGTAACACATTATAGGTTTAACTTTCATTTAGTTAACAAATAAGACATGAAGTTGTGTCAAGTACACCACATGATTGCTAACATGATATGCTAATGAGGACATCTGCATACAAGAGAATCTTATTTTCCGTAGAACCGACCCGAATGCCTGAGATGGATTGGTTAGCACGTATTCTGGCAGCTAGTGGCTTAATTATAAGTGAAAAAATTAGAGGAGAAAGGGGGCAACCTTGATGAGTGCTATTAGCAATTGTGAAGGGCTGTGAGGTAAGGCGGTTAGCTGAGATGGTAGCGGAAGGAGTCCGGTAAAGAACCGAGATGCCCGTTAGGAAACTGCCAGAGAAGCCCATCGAGCTACAATAATAATTTTTCTTTGCCATCTTCCTACAAATCATTATCTCCTTTTTCAAAGCTTGGAGGGAAAACAATTATGGCTGACAGACATGTGATTGTAGAAGAGGAGGATGTCACAGTGCAAAGAGTAGTTTGAGCTCAGGAGGAGTAGGGATGGGGTGGGGGGGCCAAAGCCTATCTGCCCAGTATAAGTACCATGTGACTGGGGTTGCCATGGTAGTCACATAATACTGTGGAAAATTTGCACAATTATCATTAATAGTCTGAAGAAAAACTGTTGGGTAGTGGGGGGTGGGGGGTGGGGGGGGGGGGTAGTGGGGGGGGGAGAATATCTAAGCTGCTTCTTACAGCCTGTCACAGTGATTTGTGTTTGCATTTTGGACAAAATCCTGGTGATGCAAGTAATCAATCGTGGTCCACTCCAACAATGGCTATACTGTCATCAATGCCATTAAAGAGAAGTCTCTTATTATTCTATAATTATACAGCAGCAACAGTCTGCAGCACCACATAATCAGGGAAACAAATTAAAAGCAAGTAAGGTCGCCAAAATGAAAATCTGATTTTGATATACATCAAGGGCTGCCTTACGGAGCTAAATGATACACATGAAATAGTTCACTAAATATACCAGCCAAACCCTCTTTCTTCTGCAGCAGTTTGCCATGTTCGGGGAAGGCGCTTCTCAGCTTGGTAGACTTGCTATAAAGAAATCCAGTGCGTTGACAGATGCATACACAGGGGAGGACCAGTAATATCACAGTTCATAAATACCTAAATAATATGCTTTTAAACCTGTATTAGATCCCATCAGGAAACTGAGATGTGGAAGAAGTTGCAGCTGTCTAGGGGGGTGAAGATGTACTCTTACTTTTTAAAAAAAACTTCAGTGGAATATCAGAGTGACTCTAAAGCATATATTTTTAACCTCTTCTGTTCAGATGTGAAAGATTTCAATTTTGGGTCTGTGTGGTCTATTAAACATATATGAAAATATGGCTCATTTAACAACTGCCACCTATTCCGAGTTACTTAAAGCAAATACTTATTGTGTTATAATTTGTTTTCCCCTCTTCTGGAAAGTGTTTAACTCCTGATGAAGGGTTACTGTGTTTTTATTTCTCCTGAACATTGTATTTGCTTAGATTGGATTTAGACGTCGTTAATTATGCTGTGCTACCTCCAACCACTTTCTTTTGAATGCAGACTATCTTGTCCTGACTGCAGACAAGGTACTCTATAAAGATGTTGAGAGGAAGAGAATAAATAACCATAGTTGGAAAACACCAAAGCAGTATTTTAATTGTTTGCAGAGATTTTATAGGTTATATATGTTGGTAGATAATAAGGTAGCATAACAGTCTCCATTTTGTCTTTGTAAATGCCTTAACATAGGAATGTTTGTTCACCTTAAAACTCTCATACGCGATTTTTCAGACATAGCTTGCCCCAATATCTGCCCTTGTAATGAAGGTCATATGGACTAAGATACTTCCTGCATCCCATCATATTACGTGATATTATTCGCTCAAAGGTCCATGGGTTCTGATTGTTTTCTATTCTCTCTTCCAGTTCCTCTCGGGACTGTCTCAGAGTTTCCCTGCTAACAGCTATTGCTGGAAATGGAAGTTTCTTGGTCACTTGTGTCAGCATTGGCAACACTTCTGCGAACTCACAACGGCCTCCCACTTCCAAGATAAGCTGGTCAGCTTTAATTGGGGTGACATAATGATCCACGGCTCCTTTCCCCCCTCCCATACGCTGACCAAGTCCTTTTCGCGTAATGGGCTTGTTGGGGGCTTCTATCAGCCAGTTGCTAAAGGTTGTTCTGGAGTCAAATTTGCGATTTAAGGTCAAGCGCATCATTTCAAAGTGACCCCAATGTAAGTAACCCCCTCCTAGAGCCTGTGTAAAAAAAAAAACAAAAAAAAAAAACAATTCTCAAAATGATGTAGTCAGTTTATTTCCAAAATAACACACAGTACCAAACAGTGATCAGATAAAAGGATAGCTTCTCTCATATTAAAACTACAGTTTAACGGTAATATTTACAAAAAAAAGTAAATATAATCCTAATAATAAATTCTCTCAAAATACAGAAACATTTCAGCACCCATCTAGAAACTGGATTCTACAATAGAGCTGGGACATTTTAGTTATATGGAGAGGGATATAAAAAGCACATCTATAAAGCAGGATATAATAATTTGAAGCATGGTTATTTACATATAGTCAGTATGGAAAAACTTTAAACTATACCATTTCACTTCCCCCTCCGTTAGTGAACTACTGTACCAGATCCTGTAATTTTTCCTACTGCAGTTTATAAACTACAAGTGAACATCCAAAATGCAAAAATTGTATATATCAGAAATGTATATTTTTTTATTAAGATTTGTCCCTTCCTTTAGAGCAGTTCACTAGATCCATCACTTTCATTGGCCAAGGGCAGAGAGATCCTGTCTTGGGCCAGGTAGGTATGTTTGTTGGCCAGGGAGACATGTCCGTAGCATTTAATGAAGTCTTTTCTCCCTCTTCTGTTCACATAGATACAACAGCCCCAAATGGAGTAAATAAGGTTCATCTGCGTTACATATTTCATTATGTGGCTATTTTCATGGAATAAGTCTTAAAAGCAGATTATGCAGTTGCAACCACAGCCCCTAATCAGACAGTTCTCGCTGTCCATACTGACACAGATCACATTCAAATACAAAACATCTTTTTCCCATACCCACAGCTCCTAAAGGCTTCCTCTATCTATTCAGAGAGACATAAAGATGCATAAATATTCCTTCTTCACAGGTACAGGTCTGGTTGCATTAAGGAGTGGCACTGATATATACTGTACTGACCTATATACACTGATATATAATGTACTGACCTATATACACTGATATATACTGTACTGACCTATATACACTGATATATAATGTACTGACCTATATACACTGATATATAATGTACTGACCTATATACACTGATATATAATGTACTGATCTATATACACTGATATATACTGTACTGACCTATATACACTGATATATAATGTACTGATCTATATACACTGATATATACTGTACTGATCTATATACACTGATATATAATGTACTGATCTACACTGATATATACTGTACTGACCTATATACACTGATATATAATGTACTGACCTATATACACTGATATATAATGTACTGATCTATATACACTGATATATAATGTACTGATCTATATACACTGATATATACTGTACTGATCTATATACACTGATATATAATGTACTGATCTATATACACTGATATATACTGTACTGACCTATATACACTGATATATAATGTACTGATCTATATATACTGATATATAATGTACTGACCTATATACACTGATATATAATGTACTGATCTATATACACTGATATATAATGTACTGATCTATATACACTGATATATACTGTACTGACCTATATACACTGATATATAATGTACTGACCTATATACACTGATATATGATGTACTGATCTATATACACTGATATATACTGTACTGACCTATATACACTGATATATAATGTACTGACCTATATACACTGATATATAATTACTGCTCTGATATATACTGTACTGACCTATATACACTGATATATAATGTACTGACCTATATACACTGATATATAATTACTGCTCTGATATATAATGACTGTATTATACGTAGTTCTTCCCTCACACATCTCTTGTAGTCAGGATGAACAGTACAAGTGAATCACGTATTGGTGTAATGAGATGAATATGTCATCTGTGATACATTATTCTGGGTGGGTTGTGATGATCTTTACATATAGATATAATCAGCAGCTGTACTTTTATTCTGATGAACAAGAAACAGGAGATCGGGTTTTGATCTCACTTAAATTAGAGGCAGGATTCAGTTGACATTTTTTTCACAAGTATTGGCAGGCCAAATATTTTTTCTGATAAGAAAAAAAATAGCTGGCAGTGAAAAATCCAATGAATTGCTAAAACCAGTGAAGTTATCATGTGTGCATTGGTGAGAAATTGTCTCAAATCAGATGTGCAAAGTTTTTACACATCATCAACTTTAATAAGGAAACATCTCAGAATTTATGCAGAGCATGTGAAGTGCATGTTCTGTCATTTATTTTATATAATAATATGTATAATAACAGTATAATAGAAAAATTCTGATGATTTTTTTCAATGGTATAAAAGTTATCGTGGAGATAAAAAATTACTTATCTCTGCGTTTTACCATTATTTTATTACTATGGAAGCTGAGCAAGTAACTCTTATCGTTCTGGAGGCTCCTGTTCATCTCTATTGAGCATTCATGGAACTAGATGCTTCTGCTGTTATTTACTACTGAAATTTTTTTTTCTCGGTATGAAACATTTTAAAATGAATGAGGCTATTTTCTAGCACTCACCCTGTGCATGTTCAGTAAAAAGGGTGAGTAAGTCCGGTAAATGGCACTTAATAAATTCCACTTTTCACTGCAATATCTGTTAAGATGATAAACAGCATCTAATCAACTGTTATGTGTTTAGTTAAACAGCTCTTATACTACATCACACAATATTTTCTATGAAGGAATTAGTTTTCTTTAAACAATAATCTGATGTGCTGAGTGAGATTCATATTAAACCAAATAGCAAATATTGTAATTTTCTTAATAAATATGCTATCTTCGAAAAACCGCTGTTATTGTTTTTTGTAGGCTTTCACAGATTGCTGCATAACGCCCAGCAATGTTTCACCAAAAAACGGGTTTTAAACCTAATATGTGCAAAGCAATAAACTCATTGTTACATGGGACACTGATATGTCTCTGTTCAAGTCATCAACTGCCATCATATATATAGTAGCATTCGCAGATCACAGATAGTTTCCCCTAGAAGAATCCAGAAATAAATGAGTGCCACAAGCCCTTTTTAAAAGACTATAGACATGTGACATTTCTTGATCTTTGCTGACTGACCCTTTTTTATGTTCCACGCGTCATTGGCCTGACTCTCCAAGGTAGGCATTATTTAACGAATCACTGAGTCACTGCAATTCTACCGAATTTCAGAATCTCTAGTGATAATCCTCTCATAATGCAGAAAGATATGAAAATAGATAGGGAGCAGAGGAAGAGGTTGCAGACAACATGACAGATAAGCGAAATGTGAAAATCTGTTCCTGCAAAATATTTGCCCATTTTTGCATCTGGCTGAGAAATTTATAAATACAGTGCAAAATGTCATTCCAAACAATTCAGAAGCAGAATTGGAAGTTGAAGGTTGTATTGCTGGAACATCATATGTCTTTAAAAGTCCTGTTTCATTGAAAAATTAAATTCTATACAGACTGTCAAACTACACAATTGGTCACAAACACTAGCATAGAAGTCATCACATGGGCAGATAATGCACCAATATCAGCTGCCTGCAATATTTAACCGGTGGTAGTCAGTTTAACGATACTGACTACCCCGACAGCGACTGCAACGACATGGCAATTCCGAAGACTACTACCCCGGCCGAAAAAAAAAAAGACTTACGATGACACAGATGAAGTGATGTGACGACCAGATGTGTTTCCAACGGAGGAAAATGACGTCACGTCAAAACGCAACTCCTCTTAAAGCGCCAATGGATGGACCCAGCTGCCATTCATTAAATGTAAGTATTATTTTAGGGGTTAAGGTAGGGTTAGGAGTTAGGGTTAACCTTACCTTTAAAAGTCGGACCTGGCTTGTAAAGGTAAAGTTAACCCTAACCCTAACTACTAACTCCTAACTCCTAACCCTAACCTTATCTAATAACCTTAACTCCTAACCCTAACTCTAACCCCTAAAATAATACTTACATTGTATGAATGCCAGCCGGGTCTGTCCATCTGCGCTTTAAGAAGAGTTGCGTTTTGACGTGACGTCATTTTACTCAGTGTTTTTTTTTTTCAGGTTGGGGTAGTAGTCTTCGAATTGCCATGTCATTGTATTTGCTGTCGGGGTAGTCAGTATCGTTAAATGGTACTACACCCTTTTCAACAAATCTTTGACACCCTACAGAACTATATTAATAGTAACTCCACTCCAAATGTACCTTTGGCAATGATATGAGAAACTTAGAAGACTTCAATAATGGCAAAGATCATAATTACATATCTGCTATCAGAAAAAATAACTTATTAAAATCAATACCTTTTCAGCACAAATAAAAATCTACAAAAACTATGTGACTCTGAACCCGTTGAATACAGATCTAAAACCTTTATATTAAAGCATTAGCAACATCACTACTACCAGACCTTATTGATCCAGGTCAAGTTAACTTCATTCCATAAATTCAAAATTAGAAGAATATAAGAAGAATAAACTTAATCGACCATCCTAACATCCATAAAGTCATCTAGTTGAAAATAGCACTGGATGCTCAACAAGCTTTTGATAGGATTTCTTGGCCGTTTGTGATAATCTCTACAAAACTTTGGTTTCTAAGGCAAAATCATCTATCAACATGCCACAATTATTATTATTGTTTATTTACATAGCATCAATCATATTACTCAGTACTGTACTGAGAATATGTAGTCATTCATATCAGTCCTTGCCCCATTGTAGATTACCTACAACAAATACACTAGGGTCCATTTCATCAGAAGCCAGTTAACCTACCAGCATGTTTTTGGAGTGTGGGAGGGAACCATAACACCCAGATGAAACTCATGCAAAGATGGGGAGAACATACAAACTCCCCTAAGATAGGGCCTTGGTTGGAATCTAACCCATGTCCTTAGAGCTGTGAGACAGCAATGTTAATCACTGTGCCACTCTGGAAGGATGGGTTACTATATATAGCCTGTAATGTAAATACCTGTAATGTGATACCTGTAATGTAAAATCACTTATAGAAAACTAGGCAAACTAGGTATTCAATATTGCAGAGTAGCAGTGTAGGATAAAAAAAAAAACTATTTTATTTAAATCAAGAATACAGAATATGAAATACAGTAATCATTAGGTCTAATGATAGACAATAATCAATGTCTAAAACAGAAGAATGGAAACACATTTGTAACAAAACAAAATAAGTAAACACATTCGCTAACAAATGACTCTCAGTCCTATGTCAAATAGAACATGTCATACCACTTAGTAGCAAAGTTCATGTCTCTATAAAAATGAACAAGTCCCTTTGAAATAGTCAAAGTCCGGGTTTGTACTTATATCCTTAGTCGCATACCTGGTTCTCCATTCTTTCACCAGTAATGAAACTTTGTTTACCATGTCTAAATGTTGCATGCAACTTTCCTATGAAACACATATGGAATGCACAGTCACTGCAGCAGATGCCTCAGCGTGCCAAATGACCAAACACATTTCTCCTTACTGCGGACTTATTCATGGGGATAGCGTTACTGTTCTCCTTATAAAAGGGAAGTTGGAGGGAAGCAAGCTAATCTCCATGTTCTACGAAACTAAAAGTTTGTGCTTTTGATGTTACAGTTTCCTTTGCTACCAAATCCTTTAAGTCCCAAGCACTTATTGACTCTGGAGCTGCAGGAAATTTTATTTCGAAATACCTCGTGAATCAATGGTCCCTACCAGTGATTACTTTGAAAATACCTATTACTGTGACTGCTATCGATGGATCACGCATTATGAATGGTCTCATCACCCAGAGTACGTCTCCAGTAACCCTTCAAATTGGTGTATTACACCAGGAAGAAATTTCATTTCTAATTCTTCCTGTTACTACCAGTCCGATTGTATTAGGCCTTCCATGGCTTCAACGTCACTCTCCTCAGATTGACTGGCACACTCCTCAAGTTACGTCTTGGGGGCCTGAATGTCATCATCGTTGCCTCTCTCAAGTCGTTCCTCTCAAAATACAGCAATCCTCCATTTCACCTTGTTCACCGGGACTTCCTCCTCAGTAAGCTTCTTTTGCCGATGTATTTGATAAAACTCAGTCTGAACGTCTTCCTCCTCATCGTTCGTGGGACTGTCCGATTGATCTTCAACCTGGCAAGACTCCTCCCAGGGGACGTGTGTATCCACTTTCGTTACCTGAAACTCAAGCTACATCTGAATACATCCAAGAGAATCTCCAGCGAGGATTTATTCGACCTTCTACCTCTCCCGCTGGAGCAGGGTTTTTCTTCGTAAAAAAGAAGGATAGGTCATTACGCCCCTGCATAGATTTCCGTGGACTTAACGCCATAACTATCAAAAATCGGTATCCCATTCCATTAATTACTGAGTTATTTGATCATATCAAGGGAGCCCGGATCTTTACCAAGTTGGATCTTCGTGGTGCCTACAATTTAATTTGAATCAGGTCCGGTGACGAATGGAAGACAGCTTTCAACACCAGAGACGGGCATTATGAATATTTAGTAATACCCTTCGGGTTATGTAATGCCGCCGCTGTTTTCCAGGGTTTCATTAATGAGATCTTCCGGGACTTGTTATATGTTTGTGTCGTCGTCTATCTGGACGACATATTGATCTTTTCGCAGGACCTGCCTTCTCATCATCAACATGTGGCAGAGGTCCTTTCCAGACTCCGGAAAAATTCATTATTCTGCAAGTTAGAAAAATGTTCATTCGAGTTGCCCCAGATTCCATTTCTGGGATATATTGTCTCCGGAGTTGGTCTTCAGATGGATCCAGAAAAGGTGAATGCTGTGTTACATTGGCCTCAGCCAACTACTCTTCGTGCAATTCAGCGTTTTTTAGGTTTTGCAAATTACTATAGACGCTTGATTCAAGATTTTTCCTCGATTGCATCTCCTATTGTGGCCCTGACTCGTAAAGGGGCCAATACTAAACAATGGTCCTCTGAGGCTCTTCAAGCCTTCCAGTTTCTCAAAGAGTCCTTCTCCTCTGCTCCTGTTCTTCGACAGCCATATGTGACGCTTCCCTTCTTCCTAGAGGTAGATGCCTCTAATGTTGGTTTAGGAGCCATTCTCTCTCAAAGATCGGAGCAACAAAAATTCCATCCTTGTGCCTTTTACTCTCGGGGTCTTCTGCCTGCGGAGAAGAATTACACCATCGGGGACAAGGAGTTGCTGGCTATTAAAGTAGCATTAGAGGAGTGGAGATACTTGTTGGAGGGAGCTCGTCATCCTGTGACAATTTTTACTGATCATAAGAATTTGTCATATTTACAGTCTGCTCAATGTTTGAATCCTCGTCAAGCAAGATGGTCTCTTTTCTTTTCTCGTTTTGAACTAATCATAACCTTCAAACCAGCTGCAAAGAATAAAAAAGCAGACGCTCTATCTCAAGCTTTTGTGACGTCCTCAGACGTTGAAGATGGTGCCAACCACTCTATATTAGACCCCAAATGTGTTTCTCTGGCTGCCTCTTCCACTAAGGTGCTACCATTTGGGAGAACCCTCGTGCCTCCTGCTCTTAGGAAGAAAATCCTTTTGTGGTTTCACTTTTCTCGTTTTTCTGGACACTCTGGTGAACGCAAGACCTTTGAAATTCTTTCTCGAAGCTACTGGTGGCCTTCTATGAGGAAAGATGTCAAAGATTTTGTGGCTGCGTATGAATTGTGTTCTCAGTTTAAGACCCCTCGCAGAACTCCAGCGGGTTTGCTTCAACCACTACCCATTCCTTCCAAGCCATGGACCCATATTAGTATGGACTTTGTTACTGATCTTCCTCCTAGTAAAAACTGCAATACTATTTGGGTAGTGGTGGACAGATTTTCAAAGATGGCACATTTCGTTCCTTTGACCGGTTTACCTTCTTCATCTACTCTGGCTGATTATTTCATCAAAGAAATCTTCCGTTTTCATGGATGTCCTTCCGAGATTGTTTCAGATAGAGGAGTACAATTAGTTTCTAGATTCTGGCGGGCCCTCTGTAAGACCTTGGGTATCCGATTATCACTCTCATCCTCCTACCATCCTCAATCTAACGGACAAACCGAAAGGGTCAATCAAGATCTTGAGACTTTTATAAGGATGTTCTCTTCAGCCAACCAAGACAACTGGGTAGATTTGCTTCCATGGGCTGAATTCGCTCATAACAACATGTATGATGAATCATCTGCTAAAACTCTATTCTTTGTGGTTTACGGTCACCATCCGTCTTTTCTGGAATTTCCTGCCCTCCCTCCCACCCAAGTTCCTGCTGTAGAGACTGTTTGTCAGACCTTCAAAAATATTTGGTCTCAGGTCAAAACCTGTTTAAAGAAGACATCTGCCAGATATAAGTCTTTTGCAGATAAAAAGAGACGGGCTATTCCACCACTGAAAATCGGAGATCGTGTTTGGTTATCAACCAAAAATATTCGTTTGAAGGTCCCATCTATGAAGTTCGCTCCTCATTTTATTGGTCCGTATAGGATCATTCAAGTGATAAATCCAGTTTGTTTCAAACTTCTACTACCTAAGAACCTTTGTATTTCCAATGCCTTCCATGTGTCTTTGCTCAAACCTCTTATCATCAACCGTTACTCGGCCCCTCCATCAGCACCTCGGCCAGTTCAAATTCATCAAGAGGAGGACTTTGAGATTACTCACATATTGGATGCAAAAATTTCGCGAGGAGTTCTTAGTTTCCTCGTTCATTGGAAGGGCTTTGGTCCTGAAGAGCGGTCATGGATTAAAGCAGAAGATCTCAACGCTCCAGCTCTTCTTAAGAAGTTTTATTCCAAGTTTCCGGACAAACCCGATTCCAGGTGTTCTGTGCCCACCTTTAAAAGGGGGGGTACTGTCACTCACCGGACTGTGAGTGCCATTTCTCCTGTGTTCAGGAACCGTGGCCGTCTGCCATCCTGAGGGTCTGCGCATGTGCAGTCCTTATCAAACCTTCAGTACCTGTTGCTTTTAATTGATTGGATGATCAGGCAACCCTCCCTATTTAAACCACCTGTGATCATTACCTGGTTGCCTGATCTTGGAGTCTCATTCCCCATGAGCCTCTAAAGGTGTTCCTGTGTTCCTCGTGTATTCAGCTCCTGCTGATTCCTGTGTACTGCTATTGTGGTTTCCAGACCACTTCTACTCTCCTGTGTTCATCGTGCCTGCACTCAGCTGATTCCTATCTGCTATTACTACCGGACTCCTGTTCGTTTCACACTCCTGTGTTCATCGTGCCTGCACTCAGCTGATTCCTATCTGCTGCCTCCGTTACTACTACAGAGTTCCTGATCGTCTCAACTCTCCTGGGTTTATCGAGTCAGCTCTCCGCTGCCTCCGTTACTACTACTGAGTTCCTGACCGTCTCAACGCTCCTGTGTTTATCGTGTCAGCTCTCCGCTGCCTCCGTTACTATTACAGGGTTCCAGACCGCCTCTACTCTCCTGTGTTCAGCGTGCCTTCTCTCCGCTGCCTCCACCACTACTACTGGATACCAGACAGCCTCAACTCTCCCGTGTTCTTCATGTTTCCAGTTCCACTTACTACTGCTTCCTGAGTATTGCTTCGTTGATTCTGGATTACCTGCCGTGCGCTGCACCAACCTGATTACCGCTTCCACCCTCCAGTGGTCTCTCCTCCTGCCGGCCTTCAGCCGTTCAGGTATCCCTGCACGTCTCTCTGACAGCCTGCTCTCCTGAACCGCGGTATGCATACTTTCCATTGACTTTGCTTGTGTATTGCATATCCATCTGGACTGAGTTGTCTTCTCCCCCGGAGCCTCCTATCCACTGAAGCTATTGTTACCATTGATTTTGTTTCCTATTGCTTGGATAGCTATTGTGACTTTGTATACTTCAAGCAGTGCTTGTCAGTTATCGTTGTATTGTGGATATCATCGTGGGATCAAGTTCTGTGTGCCCCGTGTATACTCTGCTTTACATTCATCTCCCCGTGCCCCTCCTCACATATATATAGCAGTGGTACAACTTGCTGACGCAGACCACTGACTCCTGTTCCCTGTGACACCAGTTTCAAGTATCCTCTCACATAAGCAGTGGTACAACTTGCTATACGCAGACCACTGACTTCCCCGTTACCTACTTTCACCTGGATTCCATTCCTTCGCTATAGACAGCGGTACAACTTGCTATACGCAGACCGCTGACTCTCACTACCTCCTCGCTACTCCTGGACATTCCTCCTCACTATAGCAGTGGTACAACTTGCTATACCTAGACCACTGACTTTCCTCACGTTTCCTTGTCCATCTGGTTCCTCGTGTACATTCATCTACTCATTACCAGTTGCTGCTAAACATAGACTTTCCTTGAGCATTCTCTCACTATCTGCTGTTTCTCCTGTTCCGTTGTCACCCTGCTACCAGAGAACCATAGTACCAGCTACATTACTCTGGTAAGTCCATCATCTGGTGATATCCTGGGCAAAGACTCCTAGTGCCCGTGACAGAAACTTTAAAAGGAGTTAGTGCTTATAGACCAGTAATGGCCAAGTTCGATTAGGGCCGCACAGAGGAAGGAATGTACAGAGGAGGTCATGCGATGTGGGAGTCGGCTGCCCCCATTCTGTCTCATTCAGATGGCACATCACCTTCACAGGTGAAGGCCAGGTGTTGCCCACCACTGATATAGACTAACTATAGAGTAACTATGACCATGCTGACCATATGTATATGCAGTGACAATCACATAATGTGTCACGGCTCTATGGTATATTCCACAATATTATTTCACAGAAACAGTGATGATAGTAAACTTAAATATTTATTGTAAGTACAGGCAGGGTTGGATCTCAGTGGCTGAAGGGCCAGGCAAGGCATGAAACAAAATGTCCAGGAATAATATTCAAAACAAAGTATTTTAAACTTTCCAGGTTCCAGAGAAGCAGAGTGAGTCAAAGTACAAAAGCCAGGTAAGCAAAAACAGGAAAATCCAGAGCAGTAACACACCACAATGATCCAGAGCTGCAACACATACAATGAACCAGCAAGGAATGATTGCCACGGGTCAGTCTTTATGGTCTGTTGATCAGCATAACATTTAACAGCTGAGTGAGATCACACAATCCACATAGCGGCCACTAGTGGGGAAAACACAGAACTGCACCTGTAGGGACTTGGTGCAGAAAAGCATCAGGCCATAACAGTACACCCCCCTAAACAAAGCGGATTCCAGACGCTTTTTTTTTTCTTTTCCTCTCCCCAACCTAGACAGCAGATTTTTTCTTCTTACGGGCCTTGGAACAATGCTTTTTCTTTTCAGATGGAGCTGGAATATCGTCAAATGCTGGAGCTTGCACTAGAGATAAAGTTGGTTCCGGTGAAGACATAGAAGCTTCTATGGTATCAGAGGCTGGGTCAAAAAGAGAGGGTGGTCCAAATTTCTTTGCCACTGCACCGATGAAGATGCTGGTATGGTAGAGAATGGAGTGATCAGATTCTATCAATGACAGCGCCCCTTCCAGCGCCTTTCCTTTAAACCCCATTAGTATGGTAGCTACTTGATTAAAGCTATTGGCATAATAAGTTGGATTGAAATGGAAATTATTGAAACACTGCCGCATAAGAGCACAAAATTGATCCAGGTCCCCATCAAAAGGCAGAGGCTGAAACATGGGAAGGTTACAAGCGGTAGCCTTGGCAAATATAGCACAGGAGTCCATGGTTGGGCACTCAGAAGACTTTGGCTGTGGGTTGGCAACTGTTACCTCGGACTGGGCACCTGACTCACAAGGCTCGGACTGGGCACACATCTCAGGGAGCTCGGATTGAGCACATTCATCTGAAGGCCCGGACTGGGCACACAACTCAGGGAACTCGGGTTGAGCACATATATCTGAAGGCCCGGACCGGGCACACAGCTTGAACTGGACAGCGGTAGGAGGAGCCTCGGACGCGGCAGCACTATGAGGAGCCCCGGACGCGGCAGCACTGAGTAAAAACTCAGGCTGGACCGCACTGACCGGCAACTCGGATTGGACCGCACTGACTGGCAACTCGGGCTGGACCGCACTGACTGGCAACTCGGGCTGGACCGCACTGACCGGCAACTCGGGCTGGACCGCACTGACCGGCAACTCGGGCTGGACTGCATAGACTGGCAACTCGGGCTGGACCGCATAGACTGGCAACTCGGGCTGAACTGTATTGACCAACAACTCGGGCTGGACCTTCAATAATGTCTGTCAGGCGCCGCTCGGCGGCCGCCCGCCCGTCCACACAGAACGTCTGGTTGCCTAGCAACCAGACGCGTCACTTCCCCTTCCGCCCGGCCGGCCAGCTCAGACCCAGAAGCGTCCCCGTTGCTAGGCAACGGGACGCTGCTTGAAGAGAGCGCTACGGCGCTACAGGATGACTAGCGCTACAGCTATGACAGCACTACTAGTGCTGAGGGCATTGGCTAGCAGCACTATTTAAGTCCCTCTGACCTCACCTCCTGTGCCAGAGTTTCAGGTCCTTTCCTGTCCTCCAGCGTTCCAGTGTTCCTGTGTTCATCTGTTTCCTGACCCTTGCTTTCCTCCAGTTTATTGCCGTTTGCCTGTGACCATTGTGACCCGGATTGCCTTGACTACCCCTTTTGGATCTCCCTTTTGTACCTCGCTGCCAGAACGTTATCGACCCGGCTTGATTCACACCCCGCTCGGATTCTCCTTGTGTACCTGCATTGCCCACACCGTTGCCGAACCTGCCTGTCTGACATTCCTCTCGTGCTTCGCTATCTGACTCGTGGAAGGACCGCGACCTGCGTGTTTCCTGCAGCTAAGCCCATACCTCCTTGCGGGGGTCCCTGGTGAACACCAGGGGCACGTTAGACTCCGCGCCTTCCTCCGAGTAGTGCCAACGATAGCAGGTACGCTATACTAGTCGTGACAGTAAACTCTGGCGATGACTACCGAAGGAACGGGGGAACCCTCAGCCCGGGACCTTCTCATTCATTTGGCTCAGCGAGTAGAACAGCAAGAAGCAGCCCAAGCACACCTCCTACAATGTGTTCAAGGTATCGCTACACGCTTCGATGCCTTACAAGGCTCCCTGCCTGCTGCTCCTGCCATTACCACCGCCCCAGGGGCGTCCTCTAGTGTGGTTACTGTATCCACTGCAACTTCTGGCATGCGTATCCCCACGCCTGAAAAATACGATGGAGATCCCAAGAAATGCAGGGGTTTCTTGAACCAGTGCTCCATCCAGTTTGAGTGCAATGCAGGAGCATTTCCTTCTGAGCGAACGAAGGTGGCGTTTATGATCTCCCTCCTGAGTGGTCAAGCACTAGCCTGGGCTTCGCCTTTGTGGGAAAATGGAGACCCTCTTCTTAATAACACCGGCTCCTTTATTGAAGCTTTCAGGAGAGTCTTCGATGACCCTGGGAGAGTAGCCTCTGCTGCCACCAGCTTGCTGAACCTGCGTCAAGGCAACTTATCGGTTGGGCAATATGCCATCCAGTTCCGGACCTTAGCGTCAGAGCTGAAATGGAACAACGAGGCGCTGGTCGCAACTTTTTGGCAAGGTCTAATCGACCGTATTAAGGACGAACTAATTTCTCGGGATCTTCCCTCTGATCTCGATACTCTAATTGCGCTATGTATCAAAGTAGACCTACGTTATCAGGAACGCACCCAGGAACGTCCTGTCTCTAAGCGGGTGGTTCCTCGTCTGGCTCCTCAATTTCAAAACCCAGTTTTGCCTATGGATGAACCCATGCAAGTAGGACGTTCCCGTTTATCCCCAGAAGAAAGAGAGAGGCGCTTCAGGCAGCGTCTCTGCCTTTACTGCGGCGATTCCGGACATGTTCTCAAGGCCTGTCCTAAGAGACCGGGAAACCCGTCCTCCTAAACGGTAGCAGGGAGGCCGGTTTAGGAGTATCCACAGTTGCTCCCTACTCAAAAAACACCCCTGAGCTTCTTATGGCAGTCACCCTGAGCACCCCTAGAGGTCCCTTCTCCACCACGGCCTTTGTGGATTCCGGCTCCTCCGGGAACTTCATTTCTGCCACTCTCGTTGCTGGGCTTCAAATTCCAACTCTCCCCTTGCCTCAATCATTATCATTAACAGCAGTGGATGGGAACCGTGTCAGCAGTGGCTCCATCTCCTTCATCACTTCACCTATTCGGTTAATGGTTGGAGCCCTCCATAGCGAGATGATTCAGTTGTTGGTGTTGCCAAAATCCATCAATCCCATTATCTTGGGGCTTCCATGGCTACGAAGACACTCTCCGCAGATGGATTGGGATCAAGCTCAGGTTACTCGTTGGGGTACAGAATGTCATCATAGATGTCTACCTAGTGTTCTGCCTCCTGGTTCCCATGTTGTTGCTCAGTCCACGGTTACGGAAGTTAGCCTTCCAGCTGCATACACTGACTTCCAAGATGTTTTCAGTAAAACTGAGGCCGAGTTATTACCTCCCCATCGGCCCTGGGATTGTTCCATCACTTTGCTTCCCGATCAACCTATACCCAAGGGGCGAACGTATCCCCTTTCTCGCCCAGAGACCCTGGCAATGTCCCAATATATCAAGGAGAATCTGGAACGTGGGTTTATTCGCAAGCCTACCTCTCCTGCTGGGGCTGGATTCTTCTTTGTCAAGAAAAAAGATGGGTCTCTGCGCCCATGCATTGACTATAGACCCCTGAATCGTATTACCATCAAGAATCGGTACCCGTTACCTCTTATCTCTGACCTATTTGACAGAATCAGCGGGGCTCAAGTGTTTACTAAATTAGACCTACGAGGGGCCTACAACCTCATTCGTATAAAGAAGGGTGACGAGTGGAAGACCGCCTTCAATACGAGGGATGGTCATTTTGAATACCTGGTAATGCCCTTCGGTCTTTGCAATGCCCCTGCCATCTTCCAGAATTTCGTTAATGACATCTTTCAAGATCTGTTGTACACCTCCGTAGTCGTTTATCTAGACGACATCCTAGTGTTTTCTAAAGACTTGAGTTCTCATCAAGAACAAGTGAGGGAGGTCTTACGAAGACTGCGCAAATATCATCTTTATTGCAAATTGGAAAAATGTGTTTTTGAAGTTCTCCAAGTGTCCTTCCTTGGGTTCATTGTGTCCGGCTCCGGGTTACAGATGGATCCCACCAAGGTGTCATCCATCTTGAATTGGCCTCAACCGCAGGGTCTTAAAAGTATCCAAAGATTCATTGGATTCGCCAATTATTATCGACAGTTCATCCAAGATTTCTCTTCCATCATTGCTCCAATTACAGCATTAACTAGGAGATCTGCCAATCCAAAGATATGGTCTCCAGAAGCTGTTTCTGCCTTTACTACTCTGAAGAAAGACTTTTCCTCTGCCTCTGTGCTCTCTCAGCCGGATCAACAGCGACCTTTCTTTGTGGAGGTAGACGCCTCTTCAATAGGCATTGGAGCCGTGTTATTCCAAAAGACACCTTCAGGTACCCATTCTCCATGCGGGTTCTTCTCCAGACGATTTCTTCCCAACGAGATTAATTACGGAATCGGAGACAAGGAGCTTCTCGCTATTAAAGCAGCTTTGGAGGAATGGCGGCACCTATTAGAGGGAGCCCTATATCCGGTTACCATCTTTACAGACCACCGAAATTTGACATTCATTCGGGAAGCTCGCTGTCTGAATCCTCGGCAGGCCCGCTGGGCATCATTCTTTGCTCGCTTCAACATGATTCTTACCTTCTGTCCAGGTGCTAAGAATGGGCGGGCAGACGCTCTATCTCGTTCTTTTGATGATACAGACCGCCTGAATCCATCGATTCCTCATTGCATTATTGACCCTTCGAACATCATTGCCATTACCAATACTGTGAAGGATGCTCCGCCCACAGGACGATCATTTGTGGAACCACAATTACGACTCAAGGTATTGCGTTGGGCCCATTCGTCCTGTATCGCCGGTCACGCCGGCATAAAGAAGACCACATTCCTTCTCTGCCGTCGTTTCTGGTGGCCTACCATACGCGCTGATATACGGGACTTTATTGCAGCATGTACCATTTGTGCCCAACACAAAACTTCCAGGAAGGTTCCTGCTGGGTTGCTCCAGCCCCTACCCACGCCTGATGCTCCCTGGGAGAGTATAGCCATGGATTTTATTACTGACCTTCCCTGCAGTTCTGGATTCAACACCATCTGGGTTGTCATTGACCGATTTTCTAAAATGGTGCATTTTATTCCTCTTTCAGGTCTACCTTCAGCCAGTCACTTAGCCGACACATTTATCAAGGAGATCTTCAGACTTCATGGTTGCCCTAAGGACATTATCTCTGACAGGGGAGTGCAATTCATCTCCCGGTTCTGGAGGGCTTTCTGTAAAAAACTGGGTACGGAGTTAAAATTCTCATCGGGATATCACCCCCAGACCAATGGTCAGACCGAGCGGATCAACCAGGATTTAGAGACTTTTCTCCGTTGCTTTACCGCTGATAATCAAAGCAGATGGTCACAATTCCTTCCCTGGGCAGAATTCTCACACAATCACCATGTCCATGAATCTACTGGGTTTTCTCCATTCTTTATTGTGACCGGGATGCATCCTATTATCCCAGAGCCATTTCCCAATTCTTCCTCCTCTGTTCCAGCGGTGGACTCACTTTATCGAGAATTCTCTATCATTTCGGCCACAACCAAAGCAGCTCTGCAAAAGGCATCACAGCACCATAAGATCTTTGCAGATCGCCACCGAAGAGCTACTCCCCTATTTAAGGTAGGGGATCAAGTATGGCTTTCCACTAAAGATTTAAAACTCAAAGTACCATCTATGAAAATGGCTCCACGTTTTATTGGTCCTTACATCATCTCACAAGTTATTAATCCAGTGTGTGTTAAACTAAAGCTACCGGCTTCTTTACAATGTCATAATACTTTTCATGTGTCCCTACTCCGGCCTTTGTTCCCTACACTTCCCTAATATGCTGCCTCCTCTCCAGCTCAGACCTCAGTTTTTTTGCTAAGTGCCTAGGAGATGGGTCACTTTGGTATAGGCTCCTGCCTATACTTTAATTAGATTTAGATTTTCATGTTTTTATTTTATTTTACTTTCCTTTACAGGTGCAGCGCAGGGATCTAATTCCAGACCCAGAGGCATGAACTTGATTCTGTGGTCCACTCAGAGACTGGGCAGGGTGTCTGACCTTTGGCAGAGATCCAAATAAACAGTTATTACACTGAGCTGTTTCTCATCTCTATTTCCTCTCCAGGCAGAGAAAATAGATCAGAAGGATCTCCATGATAAGCTTTTTTCCACACAGGAAACAGGATGTGATTAGACACATATTATAATCCTTCTGAAGGACTGTAATATGTGTTGCAGTAACCTGCCAACCTCCTTCTAAAACATTGACCTTTCTGTTTATGCTCAAGTGATCCTACCAGATCTGGCTCATAATGGTCAGATAGGATTTATTCCAGGCAGTGTGGCGAATGATAATACAACAAAATCAATTATTCTATTCACAATATGTAAAACAAAAGGAGATTCTAGCTATGTATCTGTCAAATGATGCTAAAAAAAAGCTTTCAAATGTATCTGCAGTGTGCAGCCCATGTGCAGAGTATGAGCAGAGTATGGAGTATCATTCCCCTTCCCCCTTGAAACTTGTTTTCTGCCCAGCAATGTTGTGTTCCTCCACTAGTGGATGGATAAAATAATGTTTTCTACTGTTTTCATATATATTAATCTGTCACATTGTAGCTTACAATAAATATATTTAAACAAAAAAGAACAACCCATATCACTCTAGTAACAGGCTCTCTATTATGTGAATAAGACTCTCAATAATTAATTATATGTCCACTAGGTGGTGCTCTCACCCCGCAGTGTTCATGCTGTATTTCCTTCATTATGATTGAAGTATGTCTCATGTTGTTTTTAACAGCCTAAGGATTTCTATAATTACTGTTAAGAACGAGGCATATGAATTATTTTTGTGATTTTATATTATTTTGTAACATTGTCAATACTATTGAGATCCCTGCCCTGTAATAGTCTCCTGAAAAGCAATTTTATTCTAATTTCCAGGACATCGATCCAGTTATCTCAGACCATTTTGATAGCCATGAAACCAAATGAACCCATTATTTTTTTTCATATTGTATTTCTATTTAGCACTGTTAATTAAACAGATTACTAAATTGTGCATGCTACAAAGGTTACAACCCTGAGGAGAAAACAGCATTAACCATTAGGGTCTGTGGAAGTTGGGGTGTATATGGTGGTGTGCCATACTGCCTTCATAGCAAAACTATTAACTTCCATTCACTTATATTCCGTACATTTTCCATACAGCCACTTCTAAATTTCCATCACTGATCTCGAACCTTTTACAGACCTGAAAAGTGAGCAAATGAGTATCAGCAGGAGACTTGCAGTAATTATTTTTATGTTCACAGACTATCAATTCAGTCACTAATTTTTATTTGCAAGTCTATATTATTTGAAATTCTGTAGTCATGGATTAGTGTAGAAAGTACCAGTAATTATAAGTATGATATATAGTATAACTAAGTTCTTTGTGCTGTTAACAAATAGTGGTTTACATTAAACATCAGCTGTAGCAGCTGCAGCAGGCTGGATAAGAAGGTTTGATCATTCCTTTTTCAGCAGCAGGTTTGACGCTGTAATGTGGGAGCCCTACTTATTAGGGATGTGCACCAGCGACTTTTGAGGTCTCGTGTTTTGTGTTTTGGATCCGGATTTTCGTTATTTTTGAGGTTCGGATTTGTCTCGCAAAACACTTGACGAAAGGTCTCGGTTCGGATTTAAGGTATTGGATTCGGATTTTTTTTGAAAAAAACATAAAAAGTTTAAAAATCAAGTTTTTGGGCTTATTTTCACTCCTAGGCTATTATTAACCTCAATAACATTCAATAACAAGCATTTCCACTAATTTACAGTGTATTCTGAACACCTCACAATATAGTTATTAGTCCAAAACGTTGCAACAAGGTATCTTTCTGGACTGCGTAGAGGAGTGGGTCACCACAATATATATTAAAAACCCTGAACTTTTATGATTCGCACCAATAAATGTACCTGGACTGCGTAGAGGAGTGGGTCACCACAATATATATTAAAAACCCTGAACTTTTATGAATCGCACCAATAAATGTACCTGGACTGCGTAGAGGAGTGGGTCACCACAATATCTTAAAAACCCAGAACTTTTATGAATCGCACCAATAAATGTACCTGGACTGCCTAGAGGAGTGGGTCACCACAATATATATTAAAAACCCTGAACTTTTATGATTCGCACCAATAAATGTACCTGGACTGCGTAGAGGAGTGGGTCACCACAATATATATTAAAAACCCTGAACTTTTATGATTCGCACCAATAAATGTACCTGGACTGCGTAGAGGAGTGGGTCACCACAATATCTTAAAAACCCTGAACTTTTATGATTCGCACCAATAATTGTACCTGGACTGCGTAGAGGAGTGGGTCACCACAATATCTTAAAAACCCTGAACTTTTATGATTCGCACCAATAATTGTACCTGGACTGCGTAGAGGAGTGGGTCACCACAATATCTTAAAAACCCTGAACTTTTATGATTCGCACCAATAATTGTACCTGGACTGCGTAGAGGAGTGGGTCACCACAATATCTTAAAAACCCTGAACTTTTATGATTCGCACCAATAATTGTACCTGGACTGCGTAGAGGAGTGGGTCACCACAATATCTTAAAAACCCTGAACTTTTATGATTCGCACCAATAATTGTACCTGGACTGCGTAGAGGAGTGGGTCACCACAATATCTTAAAAACCCTGAACTTTTATGATTCGCACCAATAATTGTACCTGGACTGCGTAGAGGAGTGGGTCACCACAATATCCTAAAAACCCTGAACTTTTATGATTCGCACCAATAATTGTACCTGGACTGCGTAGAGGAGTGGGTCACCACAATATCTTAAAAACCCTGAACTTTTATGATTCGCACCAATAATTGTACCTGGACTGCGTAGAGGAGTGGGTCACCACAATATCTTAAAAACCCTGAACTTTTATGATTCGCACCAATAATTGTACCTGGACTGCGTAGAGGAGTGGGTCACCACAATATCTTAAAAACCCTGAACTTTTATGATTCGCACCAATAATTGTACCTGGACTGCGTAGAGGAGTGGGTCACCACAATATCTTAAAAACCCTGAACTTTTATGATTCGCACCAATAATTGTACCTGGACTGCGTAGAGGAGTGGGTCACCACAATATCTTAAAAACCCTGAACTTTTATGATTCGCACCAATAATTGTACTTGGACTGCGTAGAGGAGTGGGTCACCACAATATATTAAAAACCCTGAACTTTTATGATTCGCACCAATAATTGTACCTGGACTGCGTAGAGGAGTGGGTCACCACAATATCTTAAAAACCCTGAACTTTTATGATTCGCACCAATAATTGTACCTGGACTGCGTAGAGGAGTGGGTCACCACAATATATTAAAAACCCTGAACTTTTATGATTCGCACCAATAATTGTACCTGGACTGCGTAGAGGAGTGGGTCACCACAATATCTTAAAAACCCTGAACTTTTATGATTCGCACCAATAATTGTACCTGGACTGCGTAGAGGAGTGGGTCACCACAATATCTTAAAAACCCTGAACTTTTATGATTCGCACCAATAATTGTACCTGGACTGCGTAGAGGAGTGGGTCACCACAATATATATTAAAAACCCTGAACTTTTATGATTCGCACCAATAAATGTACCTGGACTGCGTAGAGGAGTGGGTCACCACAATATATATTAAAAACCCTGAACTTTTATGATTCGCACCAATAAATGTACCTGGACTGCGTAGAGGAGTGGGTCACCACAATATCTTAAAAACCCTGAACTTTTATGATTCGCACCAATAATTGTACCTGGACTGCGTAGAGGAGTGGGTCACCACAATATCTTAAAAACCCTGAACTTTTATGATTCGCACCAATAATTGTACCTGGACTGCGTAGAGGAGTGGGTCACCACAATATCTTAAAAACCCTGAACTTTTATGATTCGCACCAATAATTGTACCTGGACTGCGTAGAGGAGTGGGTCACCACAATATCTTAAAAACCCTGAACTTTTATGATTCGCACCAATAATTGTACCTGGACTGCGTAGAGGAGTGGGTCACCACAATATCTTAAAAACCCTGAACTTTTATGATTCGCACCAATAATTGTACCTGGACTGCGTAGAGGAGTGGGTCACCACAATATCTTAAAAACCCTGAACTTTTATGATTCGCACCAATAATTGTACCTGGACTGCGTAGAGGAGTGGGTCACCACAATATCTTAAAAACCCTGAACTTTTATGATTCGCACCAATAATTGTACCTGGACTGCGTAGAGGAGTGGGTCACCACAATATCTTAAAAACCCTGAACTTTTATGATTCGCACCAATAATTGTACCTGGACTGCGTAGAGGAGTGGGTCACCACAATATCTTAAAAACCCTGAACTTTTATGATTCGCACCAATAATTGTACCTGGACTGCGTAGAGGAGTGGGTCACCACAATATCTTAAAAACCCTGAACTTTTATGATTCGCACCAATAATTGTACCTGGACTGCGTAGAGGAGTGGGTCACCACAATATCTTAAAAACCCTGAACTTTTATGATTCGCACCAATAATTGTACCTGGACTGCGTAGAGGAGTGGGTCACCACAATATCTTAAAAACCCTGAACTTTTATGATTCGCACCAATAATTGTACCTGGACTGCGTAGAGGAGTGGGTCACCACAATATATTAAAAACCCTGAACTTTTATGATTCGCACCAATAATTGTACCTGGACTGCGTAGAGGAGTGGGTCACCACAATATCTTAAAAACCCTGAACTTTTATGATTCGCACCAATAATTGTACCTGGACTGCGTAGAGGAGTGGGTCACCACAATATATTAAAAACCCTGAACTTTTATGATTCGCACCAATAATTGTACCTGGACTGCGTAGAGGAGTGGGTCACCACAATATCTTAAAAACCCTGAACTTTTATGATTCGCACCAATAATTGTACCTGGACTGCGTAGAGGAGTGGGTCACCACAATATATTAAAAACCCTGAACTTTTATGATTCGCACCAATAATTGTACCTGGACTGCGTAGAGGAGTGGGTCACCACAATATCTATTAAAAACCCTGAACTTTTATGAATCGCACCAATAAATGTACCTGGACTGCGTATAGGAGTGGGTCACCACAAGATATCTTAAAAACCCTGAACTTTTATGAATCGCACCAATAAATGTACCTGGACTGCGTAGAGAAGTGGGTCACCACAATATATATTAAAAACCCTGAACTTTTATGATTCGCACCAATAAATGTATCTGGACTGCGTAGAGGAGTGGGCACTGGGCACCACAATAAAATATATAAAAAACCTTCAACAGATCTGCATTACACTACACATACGGCTGCTCCTCCATCCTCTCCATCATATACATGTTGGAGTTTTAGCGTGTGACAACCTCTTGTTTTTGATAATGTCAGTGCATTTGGAATATTTTTCAATTTGCCCCACACCACTGAATGTACTTTATCTATGATACGCAATACGCATCTATCTATCTTGACTGCGTAGTGTGGTGGCCCCGGTACACAATTTGGTACCGAGGCCACAATATAATTTAAAAACCCTCCACGTGTCGGAATTCCACCAAACAAGTATCTGGACTGCATAGTGGGGTGGCCCCGGTACCCAATTTGATACCGGGGCCACAATACCTCCTCCAAACATGCTCCAGACAATTCGTCATTGACAGACCCCAGACAGACAGGGTCGTAGTGTTATTGTTTGACTTTGTAAACCCAAAAAAATGTCCCTGTTGCACTTGCACATAGTCGTGCAATGAAGACTGACTTTTTCATTTAAAGGCACGATCTTTAAAGTGTCAGAAAGAGAGAGAAGACACAGGAGAGGAGAGTTGTAGCTGGGGACCTGGGGTGGAAGCTCCCAGGCTCCCCCAGCATTGCCTGGAAGTCTGAGCGTGGTGACTGAGCCAGGGCAAGGAATGTGTGCCCTGGATGAGGGGGAGAACTCCATGCCACTATAGTGAACCCAAGAGAGAGGGGGACACTGCACATGGAAGAGGCCCTGGAGTGAGGGCTGCTACAAGAGGCATGGTAGCTGTAGTGTCAGATCCTGAGGCTGAGAGTACACAGAGTGACGTGTCAGAGCACAGGAGACATTATCCCCGCAGAGGAGGGATGAGCTGCAGTTGAGAGGTATGTTGTTGAAATAGGACATGCACACTTTAACAAACCAATCATTTCAGCGACAGGGCCTACCAAACAACTTTGACTGAAATGATTGGTTTGTTTGGGCCCCCACACCAAAAAAGCTATTCATCTCTCCCTGTACAGACTAAACAGGCTCTACTGAGGCAAGATGTCGTCCTCATCCTCAACCTCTGATTCCTCTCCCCCTACAGTGTGTACTTCCTCCTCATCACACATTATCAATTCGTCCCCGCTGGACTCCACAACCACAGGTCCCTCTGTAGTATCTGGAGGGCAGTGCTGTACTTCATTGAGGAATTGATTATTCATTTTTATAAACATCATTTTTTCAACGTTGTGAGGAAGCAACCTCCTTCGCCGCTCACTGACCAGGTTCCCCGCTGCACTAAAAACTCTTTCCGAGTACACACTGGAGGGGGGACAACTCAGGTAAAATAGAGCCAGTTTGTACAGGGGCTTCCAAACTGCCTTTTTTTCCTGCCAGTAACAATATGGACTGTCTGACATGTCTACTTGGATGGTGTCAGCAAAGTAATCATCCACAATTTTTTCTATTGTCACAGCATCCAATGCAGCGAGAGTAGACATGTCTGCAATGGTTGGCAGGTCCTTCAGTCCGGACCAGATGTTATCAGCATCCCCGCCAGTGCCTCTTTTGGGAAAACTGAGCTTTTTCCTCGCAGCCATAGATGTGGAAGAAAATGAGGGTGGAGCTGTTGGCATGTCACGGTCCTCTTCAGAGGACAATCTCCTGACCAGCAGGTCTTTGCACCGCTGTAGACTTGTGTCCGCCGGAAACAGAGACACAACATACGCTTTAAACCGAGGATCGAGCACGGTGGCCAGAATGTATTCCTCTGACTTTAAAAGAGTGACCACCCTCGGATCCTGGCAAAGAGTACGAAGGGCTACATCCACAAGAGCTACATGCTTGCTGTAATCGCAATGGCTTACCAGCTCCTCCCTCACTTTCTCCAGCTGCTTCTGCAACAGCCTGATCAGGGGAATGACCTGACTCAAGCTGGCAGTGTCGGAACTGACTTCTCGTGTGGCAAGTTCAAATGGCTGCAGAACCTTGCACAACACGGAAATCAGTCTCCACTGCGCTTGACTCAGGCGCATCCCCACTCCTTTGCCTATGTCGTAGGTGGCTGTGTAGGCCTGAATGGCCTTTTGCTGCTCCTCCATCCTCTGCAGCATATAGAGGGTGGAGTTCCAGCGCGTCACAACCTCTTGTTTGAGGTGATGGCAGGGCAGGTTCAAGCTTTTTTGATGTGCCTCTAGTCTGCGGTAGGCACTGGCTGAATGCCGAAAGTGTCCAGCAATTTTGCGGGCCACCGCAAGCATCTCCTGCACACCCCTGTCACTCTTGAGGTAATGCTGCACCACCAAATTAATGGTGTGGGCAAAACATGGGACGTGATGGAAATTGCCCATATTTAATGCCCGCACAATGTTACTGGCATTGTCTGACACCACAAATCCCCATGAGAGTCTAAGTGGGGTAAGCCACTGGGAGATAATTTCCCTCATTTTCTCTAATATGTTGTCAGCGTTGTGCCTCTTATTAAAGCCTGTAATGCACAATGTTGCCTGCCTTTGCATGAGCAGCCATTTTGTAGATGCTGCTACTGATGCAGCTGTTGCTGTTGCTGCGGAAGGGGATGCATCTACCCAGTGGGCTGTCACAGTCATATAGTCCTTCGTTTGCCCAGAACCACTTGTCCACATGTCCGTGGTTAAGTGCACAGTGGGTACAACCGCATTTTTAAGAGCACTGAGGACACTTGATCGTACTTCTCTGTACATTTTTGGTATCGCCTGCCTAGTGAAGTGGAATCTCGAGGGGATTTGGTACCGGGGACACAATACCTCCATCAACCCTCTAAATCCCACTCCACTGATGGCGGACACCGGGCGCACGTCTAACACCAACATTGCAGTTACAGCCGCAGTTATACGCTTTGCAATAGGGTGACTACTATCGTATTTGGTGGTCATGGCAAACGACTGTTGGACGGTCAATTGTTTGGTGAAAGACTTAGCGGTCTTACGACTTCCCCTCTGGGAAGATGACCGACTAACAGCAGCAACAGCAGCAGTGGCAGTAGTAGGCGTACCGCTGCAGGATTCCTCGGATGAATCCCGTATTGAGGAGGACTCAGTCTGGCTGCTGACTTGGGCTGCAGGACTGAATCTGATGGAGATTGTGGAGGAAGTTGACGAGGAGGGTGTTGCTGGTGTGTATCCAACTGGACCACGGGATTTAGGTGTCCCTGTACCGATGAGGGTCCTAGCCCCAGTTCCTGAACTAACCACTGAACTATGAAGGTTATTCAGGTGACGTATAAGGGAGGATGTTCCTAGGTGGGCAAGATCCTTACCCCTGCTTATTTGAGCTTTACATAAGCTACATATTGCCATACATTGGTTGTCTGGATTTGGATAAAAATAACTCCAGACCGAAGAGGTGCATTTTTTGGTCTTCTGACCAGGCATGACGATGGGCTTTTTCATCCCATGGACATCAGCTGTTTCCCCCCCCTGGTGCCTCATTTACAATAACCACATCACCATCCTCATCATCAAGTTCCTCCACAGCGCCAGCTACATCATCAATAGCCTCCTCCCGAGCCACCTCTTCCCGTACAGTGATGGGAAGGTCAGGCTTGACAACCACCAACACCCTTGGACTCGCCTTGGGGATTTGTGATAATTTCTCTTTAGAAGGCAGAGTTGTTTGCTGTTTTGTTGCTGACAGCATAACTCTCTTCAATTTTTTGTAGGGGGGGGGAGGAGGAGGAGGGCTAAGATCCGTGGGTGAAGCTGAACCACTAGTCATGAACACGGGCCAGGGCCTAAGCCGTTCCTTGCCACTCCGTGTCGTAAATGGCATATTGGCAACTTTACGTTTCTCCTCAGATGATTTTAAGTTTCTCTTTTTGCTACTTTTTCTTAACTTGGGCTTTTTGGATTTTACATGCCCGGTACTACGAGATTGGGCATCGGGCTTGGAAGACGACGTTGATGGCATTTCATCGTCTATGTCATGACTAGTGGCAGCAGCTTCAGCATTAGGAGGAAGTGGGTCTTGATCTTTCCCTACTTTATCCTCCAAATTTTTGGTCTCCATTATATGTAGCACAAGATACTGCAGAATGTGTGAACTTGGTAATATTGCAGTACCAATGGACTTATACTGCTGGATTGGTTTTGCAAATTTGGTTATAATTATTATATATTTTTTTTTTTTTTAAATTTTTTATTTTTTTTTACTTTTTTCTTATTTTTAAAAAACTTGGGAATAGTGGGGAAATAACTATGCCCTTAGAAGCACAGAGCACAGGACACAGCACCACTGGACTGAACAGGACACGGCACAGGACCCAGCAGCACTACGGAACTCAGCAGGACAGAGCACAGGACACAGCACCACTGGACTGATACTGCAGAATGTGTGAACTTGGTAATATTGCAGTACCAATGGACTTATAATGCTGGATTGGTTTTGCAAATTTGGTTATAATTATTATATATATTTTTTTTTTTAAAATTTTTTATTTTTTTTTACTTTTTTTTTATTTTTTAAAAACTTGGGAATAATGGGGAAATAACTATGCCCTTAGTAGAAGCACAGAGCACAGGACACAGCACCACTGGACTGAACAGGACACGGCACAGGACCCAGCAGCACTACGGAACTCAGCAGGACAGAGCACAGGACACAGCACCACTGGACTGATACTGCAGAATGTGTAAACTTTGTAATATTGCAGTACCACTGGACTTTTACTGCTGAATGTGTGAACTTGGTAATATTGCAGTACCAATGGGCTTATACTGCAGGATTGGTTTTGCAAATTTGGTTATAATTATTATATATTTTTTTTTTTTTAAATTTTTTATTATTTTTTACTTTTTTATTTTTTAAAAACTTGGGAATAATGGGGAAAAAACTATGCCCTTAGAAGCACAGAGCACAGGACACAGCACCACTGGACTGAACAGGACACGGCACAGGACCCAGCAGCACTACGGAACTCAGCAGGACAGAGCACAGGACACAGCACCACTGGACTGATACTGCAGAATGTGTGAACTTGGTAATATTGCAGTACCAATGGACTTATAATGCTGGATTGGTTTTGCAAATTTGGTTATAATTATTATATATTTTTTTTTTTTAAAATTTTTTATTATTTTTTACTTTTTTATTTTTTAAAAACTTGGGAATAATGGGGAAAAAACTATGCCCTTAGAAGCACAGAGCACAGGACACAGCACCACTGGACTGAACAGGACACGGCACAGGATCCAGCAGCACTACGGAACTCAGCAGGACAGAGCACAGGACACAGCACCACTGGACTGATACTGCAGAATGTGTAAACTTTGTAATATTGCAGTACCACTGGACTTTTACTGCTGAATGTGTGAACTTGGTAATATTGCAGTACCAATGGGCTTATACTGCAGGATTGGTTGTGAAAATTTTGTGGTAATTAAAAAATATTAAAGTAGTTTTTGGTATTTTTTAAAATAACTTTTTTTTATTTTTTTAAACACAGGGGAATATTGGGGAAATAACTATGCCCTTAGAAGCACAGAGCACAGGACACAGCACCACTGGACTGAACAGGACACAGCACAGGACCCAGCAGCACCACTGACCTCAGAAGGACAGAGCACAGCACACAGCACCACTGGACTGATACTGCAGAACACAGCACAGCACAGCACTAAACAGCACAGAACTAAACAGCACAGAACTAAACAGCACAGAACTAAACAGCACAGAACTAAACAGCACAGAACTAAACAGCACAGAACTAAACAGCACAGAGGACCACCTAACACACCCTCCCTCTACCCTGATCAATGCCCGAGTGAAGATGGCGGCGACTAGCGGGGAATTTATAGGATCCGAGTATCGCGAGATCCGACAACGGGATTATGAGTCAGAGCCTCAGTTTCACTTTTGAATTTGGCGCCAATACCCGGATCTGTCTCGGATCCGACTCGGATCCGCAACGTTCGGGTGGGCTCGGATTTCAAAAATCCGAGTGCGCTCATCCCTACTACTTATATCCTGTTAACCTTTCTGTGTCTGTGGTCAGCTTTCACAGGATGTAGGTTACAGACCAAGTTTACAACACTTCAGAATTAAACAGTCGCTCTTTTTTTTTTTGCCTTGAATGTGTATAAAGCTGACTGCTGTAGCATTTGGTGATAGATTTTTCTTATCTGGACTTACTGGTAAGGGGAAAAAAAATTAACTTGGCCCACATAAAAAAGCATCAAATACTACAGTGCTCATCTGTACATTATTGCAATTGGATTCATTTGTTACTATTTCTTAAATGTGGTATTAAGAGCATTTTACGAGCTGGGCTTTTAGAACTGCAAACTGGCAGTAGATAAGGAGGGATAATAACATATTTAAAACTGATATTTGCTCTAATCACACTATTACAAGGCTTACCTATAAAAGCAAAAGGCAATCTGAACAGATCGATTGATAAGATTGCTTTTGGTAGAGAGTTTTCATCTGGAAGCCATTGTGCAAGTAAAGTATTATGATCCTAAATTGTTCAGCATTTGCAACACAAGTGTCTTTCTCCTCTGTTATGTGTGTGAAGGAATAATTTATTTTTTATATTAGTCCCAATTATTATTATTATTATTATACATCAATTTACACAGCGATTACTTAATCATTTACATAAGTCCCTGCACCAGTGGAGTGTACAATCTATATTTCCCACCACATATAGACAAGGGCGCCAAGACAGGTGGGATGGCGAGTGGACAATACCTGAGTCTGTGTGGTAGGGAATGTAGATTGTAAGCACCATTGTGGCGGGGATTGATGTGACTGACTTAATATTATCTGTAAAGCACTGTGTAATATGTAGGTGCTATATAAATAAGTAAATACATGGGTGATGTCTTGGATGATATGCTAATGCATTCCACCATTGCCAGCAGTTTTAGCTCCTGACAATGCAGCCAGCCATAAAATCCTAATTACTTTTTTCTGTCGCCTCATTTGTGAGGGAGAGCCCTGTAGGGAAGACGTTCCATGTACATAAGCATGTCTGCTCTATAGAACATACACGTAAGGGGTTGTTCTTCTAGGGTGATGGAATATCTCACTGAGGTCCAGAGGGTGGAAATGTGCTGGATTATACCTCCTTTTCTCACACTCTCTTTGAGTCGTTCACTACTCAGACATCAAACATGTTATCTTGAAGACAGGAAGCACTTTCCCCGCATTCTCCTTCCTGAAAGGATTTCAGTACATTGCTATATTTCTTTACCTGTCTGATAAAACCCTCAGATGAATCCGGCTCTGTGTTTCCTTTAGATCTCTGGCCAGATTGATCACAGGGGAAGACAACGGGAACCTTATTATGAGAAAGAGTGGAGACTGGCGAGACTCATAGCGTGATTGTGATTAGATTGTTTGCTCTCGTGGCAAGCCGTGTTTTGTCCATATTACCTGTTGGAGAAATGTGTGTACACATTCTTTATCTGCAGTATTTTGTTTCTGTCTTCTGAAATAATCAGTCACCACAGTCGTCTCTTCCATATCTGTTGGGTGATATCAGCTAATAAATTCATTTATTTATTTATTTTTTGTGTGTGTGTTCGTTTTATATTTTCTGTGTATTTTAAAAGCATAAATATACCTAATTTGTAAACCATAAACTGGAAATATTATTATTCTAAACTGAACTACGGGACTAATTCTGAACAAACAAGGTTAAGAACCCCCTTCTGCTTCCCTGTGATCTTCATTGGTCTAATAGGCTTCTACCCAGGACAACAGAAGGACTAATTTATGTGAATAACTGTTTTTTTTTATTTTGGAAAGTAACTATTTAGGCTGTCCACATAGGAACAGATCATTTATTTCAGCCTGCCAGGTAAAACTAATCCGGTCAGATAGGATTTGTCCAACACATATTCCGGCTATCATATTAAAATCTGATTAATCCCAGTTGTATTATGATAGAGATCTACAGTTGTTTTTGCCCTGCACACTGCAGGTTGTTTGGCCACTGTGGTTGTGGACAAATTGCCTGACATAGGTACTCTCTTTGTGGCCACATAAGCTGACTGCATGATCGTGCCACTTCTACCAAGTAATCACTGTCCCAATTAAGCCACACATGTCAGAGGAGTTATGTTATCCTCTATAATGCACAAGCATTACCAATAAATAATGAAGTGGTGCCATCACTAAGCATGGATCATATGAATGTAAATTACCAAAGTTTTAGCATGTATTCATTAACCCTGCATATAGTTTTTTTTTTTATATATATATATATATATATATATATATATATATATATATATATATATATATATTACACAGTCTGATCAGTTGACAATTACTTTAAGTCCACCTAACCTAATCCCATGTTCCTGTCCATCTGTATAGACGTGTATTGATGTTACATCTATTATTTACTGCAGCTCTTACCTTAAGCTGGGTACACATCTATGCAATTATCGAGCAGATCACACGATAAACCGTCATTTGGTGAGATATTGCAAGAGTGTGTACGCTCCCACGATAATGTTGAATCGTACCAAAGCACATTACATCTGTTGATTTGTTTTTCTTCCTAAAAATCACGATCAATGATGGAGCGTTGCCGACCAGCAGTGTAGGCAGATATCTGTAGAGCTTACAGTCACGATCTTTTCAGCAGATGGTTATGACAGATGAACAACACAGATCTCAAGGTAAGTTGTGTAGGTGTGTACGCATGAATTGGCATGCTCATCGGGGCTTTCAATCATTGGTGAAATTGCTACAAAAATTCCATCTGAAGCAAGATTGCTTAGGTGTATATCCAGCTTTACATGTCCACTACACTACTACACAATCTGTGGCTCTCCAACTTTCGGTGGATTAATGTTCCCAGCTTGCTTGTACTTGTATGTCACCAACAGCTGGAGAGCCGTAATGTTGATGGTTTCCTTTGCAAAAATGCCTGATGGTATTACCCATTGTTACTCATCGTAGAGTGGAAGGCATTGTACATGATGAATATGAAAGCAGATCTGTGAGGCATGTCCTGTTGGTGTTAGTAGGTGTAACCCGTTATTCAGTAAGAGAACACAGTAAGTGAGTATGCTGCAATAAATACATAGATTAGAGACATCCCTTGCAGCCTCCCCTAATGGTCATCCACAACAGTATTCTTACAAGACTCCTTCCCCTGCAATAGACAGATTTCAGCTTACTTTCAGTGACTCGTCTACTTACTAGAGATGTAGTTATGTTTATAGCTTTTTTTTTCTCAATGGCTTGTCACATTTCAATGTGCTACATTAAAAGGTAGTACTATTCAGAGAGCTAACTTTAGGGGCCAAATCGCAAGTCTCAGACAGTCCTGCAAGTGCATGCTTGCTGGGAATTATAGTTCCACAGCAACTGGTGCACAACAGGTGCCAAGTTCAGGGGGTCACTCACTTGCCCATTGGAGGCGTTCTCGGCGGTGGACAGGGGTCAGCGTGCTCACTCTGTCTGGTTTAGGGCAACACGTTTTTTCTGACACCTTTCTATCATTGCCAGCAAGAATTTTTTCAGCAATCTGTGCTACAGTAGCTTTTCTGTGGTTCACGCACATAAGTGACCCTTGGGCGCCCAAGACCCTGTTACCTGTTGTCCTTTCTTGGACCACTTTTGGTAGATGCAACCACTGCACAGCGGAGCTAAACTGTGACCTAACTCTTTTATTGCATATCTTTTCACTAGTATGACAATCGTATTCAGTGTGTTTAACAAATTTTTTTTTAAATTGTTAACAATTGGTATATGTAACTGTTTTAATAATGTACAAAATTCCCCTTAAATGTATCTACAAAGTAGTGTAGTTATAAACTATGGCATTAATTTAACTAAAGCAAACAAACAATGTAATTGTTATGCAAATACAAGTTATAAGGATATCATTTTAATAAGTTAGTGTGTGATCCGAATTACAAGTACAATTCATAGGCAAAGCTATTGGAACACAATCTAAATAATGCCCATTTATGTTCAGTTTGACAAGCTAATTTGCATATAGAGTACACAATTGATACCTGCTGACCATAAAATCCTCCAAGAAATTACTATGCATGATTTTAATCCACTCTACTCAAAATTAGTACTGAATAATAAATAATATTATTAATGCTCTATATACCGGTTAACCTAATAATGAAAAATTTTGAGAGGTTAACTTGGCCCAAACCATAGAACATTAAATCAAAGAAGTATACACTGTTGCTTTTTTAGTTTTAATCTTCACTTTCTAAGATTCTGCATGAGAGCTAAACCAGATCATCCATCCAGTTGTTTAGTTATTGGTCATCATAGAAGGATTGATCCTAGATGAGGATAAGTCTTTATCCAGAGAGCATAATACTAGAGAATTTCTAGTAGGGATACACTGAATCAGCTTTCATTTTTATGAAACATTACAGATATAATTTTCTTGTAAGGGCGGCTCTCTTTTCTTAACTCCTTGAGTGCTAAGGATGAGTGGGACTCACAACCACCTAAAGTGTTCAGGACAATTCCCTCTCGTCCTTTGTATCTAAGAGGTTAAGAAAACCTACAGATCACTTCCCACCATGATCTGCAGGTTTTCTGATTGTGCGTGTGTATATGTCGCCTATCTTTCTGTCCCTGGCACTAAGAAAGCTGGGGTACATGTCTGTATTGTAATTCCTTTCAAGGAATCTTTCTTTGCAGGATGAGGCTTGGTTTTCATATGTCTTAAGGTCAGTGCAATTTCTTCATAAATTGCCCTTTGGTGATGTTCCTCAGCCAGAAATAATAGGGATAATTAGAGGTTGGAATATAGGTGTTACAGTTTACTTTCCTGATAAAGGACTTTGTATTCAGAACATCCCCTTCCATGTAAATTTCTAAGTCAAGAAACTCAACTCACTGATGGCTTGTGTTGGTCGCGAATCTTAGGTTAAGGTGATTGTCATTAATGCAATTGATGAAACTGGTGAGAACTTCCTGGGAACCCTTCCATATGCAGAGCACATCATATATGTACATCTGCCATAGAATGATGTCCCTAGAAAAGGGGTTGTTTGTGTGGTGGCCGAGTACTGATGGGAATCCTTCCCTTACCTTGTCCTCCAGACACGAGTCAGGTTCTTTTCTGTTCGGATATCTGGTGGTCAGGAGATAAATACTTCAATGAAAAGGACAAGGATTGGTCAAACAACTTGGGTTTATTGAGAATGCGGTAAGGATAGTTTCGGTAAGACACCGCGCCACTGACCCCTTTGGCTCAATAGTAATGACAAAATAATGCGTCTGATCAGCATAGAGCACAATAGCATTAACATATGACATACACCTTGTGAGTATAAGGCAGAATAACGATAACATCTTCAATGCACATTGTCTAATAAGGCACACTGGTAATCACAGATACTACTTTCACGTTAACAATATCTGACTGGTGATGATGCAAAAACCATCAATAATAACCCATCAAGACTCTTACGGTAACTACCGCGCCCACTAGAGGGCTACTTCTTATTCAGGTGTTTGGGGTACCGTGCTATTCCCTATGGGTCAGGCGCCCCACTTTTAGCATCTACTGCTGAGTTAACTTGAATTGCAGTGGTACCACTAACACTGAATGTCACACCTTCAATATTAATAAATCAATTCTTAGGTAAATCACATAACATTAACATCATCTAAAACATTTGGTGCACCAATATTATCCCCAGTAAAGTTACCATATTTTCCACTCAGTCTTGGGCTGACCTGTGCACAGGAATTTGGTAGTGTTCCAATGTCCTGCAGAGGTTTCCATCAAGGGTTAAGTATTTTAGTAGAAAGCAGGGCTGTTGCTCATTTCAGCCACAAGATGGCGCTGTTCTCTCAACAGTCAATGAATCTCTATCAGCACATGTGCTCTGCAACAGGGTATGGTGTCCAGATATCAGCACACACACAGGATATAGCTGAAACGACCGTCTTAATTGTTCCCTGCAGCCTGTGTAAATGTATGGTCTGGGGGAAAAGCTTTCACAATCCTTCCTTGTACAAGAATGCAATGTCAGTTTTGGATAGATTCTCTCATCACTCTTCCCTCTGACACTGGGGTGTGTGCAGTACACTGCAGGCTAGGGTTTTACCTTGAGACGGTTCTGCAGTTAGTGAAGACTGTCTTTGGCGCCCTGCTGTGTGATCCCAGCTGTTCTCCGTCCGCTTTGCTGGCAATGTCACAGTTCTGGCAGCAGCTTATCTTCTCTCTGCTCGGCTGCACATCATCCCCCTTGTTCCTTCTACCATGCTGCTCTCTCTCTCCTCCTTCCTGCACATCCTCTTCCTGTTACTCCCCCAGCCAATCAGGGCCTTCATCCTCCTCCTGTCAATCACTCCTGGGCACAAGTTTTCAGGAGCACAATTAACCCCTTGTAGCCCTGCGTTTTAAAAGCGTTTATGCACTCCTCTGTGCTGTTCAACAGGGCTTTGGGGTACCACATTTGCCCATATATTCATCTCATTCTAATATACTATGAACAAATTCATGTAACTTGCTGCATATTTACTACCAATTTCAGTCTCTTGGATCTGCCTATAATGTTGCCTGTTAAACCAGAAATAATTATGTCCTAACGCGAAATAAAATGGCCTCAATTATGAAGTTGATTTGTGCTGAAGGGATATTAGACTGGGAAAGTCAATATATGTTTGATATGCACACATCCAGTTACATTATCTAGTGTCTATGATATAGTGGTGTCACAAAACTTACCTGTTCTACACTCCTGTACTGCTGATTTCCTCTGCCTCTATGTAGAGGTCAGCACTTCTTGGTTCTGAAAGTCACATGATTGTGGCTGGCAGGTGGCATATTCAAATCTGCAGAGTATATAAAGCTCCCTCTGACATTGCAGCTGTGTCAGAGCAACAGGTATTCATATCCAGACTGACTCTGTCACGAGCTGTATGGTAACTACTAGCCGTATTTGCGTTGCTGAGCAGGGAGGCGCGGAGACTAACGCATCCCCGGTGTTCACGAGGGACCCGCGCAAGGGCGTATGGGCTTCGCTGAAAGAGGGTGCGAGGTCGCAGTTCTCCGAGTCAGCCACCAGCATAGTAACAGAGTGGACGTACCTTAGTCAATCAATTCGATTCAGAACCACCTGGGCAGCGAGGTACAAGTGGAGATACAAAGAATAGCCAGAGGCAAGCCAGGAGTCAGGAAACCAGAACTAACAGCAAGATACCAAAACGAAATCAAAGGAAGGTCAGAGGAGATAGCCAGGTCACAACAGGAGCAGATTCAGGATACAAACAAGGTGCTGGAGCAATACTCTGAACCAATACTCTGGCACCCTAGTGGGAAAGGTAATTGTGATTGCTCAAGCAGGCCTTTTTTTCAACTTACTATACAAGTGGTTCTCATGGAGGTGGGATAGAACAACTTTAACAATATAACAGGTCTAGAAAGAACTCATTAATAAATTCCTAGAAGAGCATTGCAAAGTCCAAAAGGCATGACAAGGTACTCATAGTGCCCATCCCTGGTATTGAATGTGGTCTTCCATTCATCTCCTTGGCAAATCCGAATCAAGTTGTAGGCTCCCCAGAGGTCTAATTTAGTGAATATTTGGATGCGGTTAAAGCGCTCCGTTATAAGAGGAAGAGGATAGCGATTCTTAACTGTAATAGCATTCAATTCAAGACCTAAGAGACCCGTATTTCTTCTTAACAAAAAAGAGTCCTGCACCAGCAGGGGAATTGGATTTACGGATAAAACCATGTTTAAGGTTTTAAGAAATGTAATCATCCATGGCCTAAGCTGAGTCTCTGGTAAAGATAGCGGAAGCACTCTGCCCCTAGGAAGCCTCTTATCAGGAACAATCCGAGGGTCAGTGAGGCGGCAAAGACTCAGCGGCTGCTTTGCTAAAGACATCTAGGAAATCTGTTTAGGCATCTGGAAGAATAGGCTTAGGAAGTGGAAGCGAGGCAAGGGATGGAAGCCCTAGGAGGAAATACCAAAGATAGACATTGATGTTTGCAGGTAAATCCCCAGGAGATGACTTGAGCAGGGAGCCAGTCGAACTGCGGTGAATGTACCCTAAGCCGAGGTAGTCCCAAGATCAATGAGTTGATGGACTGAAGAATTAGTAAACTTATCCATTCAGAGTGGAGAGATCCTACCGACAGCCGTAAAGGACTGGTAATACGATTGATGGAACTATCTATCGCAGTCAGGGCCAAAGGCTGTGGCAAAGGGGGAATGGATAGGTGGAGCTTGAAGGCCAACTCAGCGGATATGAAGTTTCCGGCAGATCCAGAGTCCACAAAGGCTGACAACTGCTGGAGGCCATCCGGAGAAAAAAAGATCTACTGGCATAAGAAATTCAGAGTCTCTTGAGGAGTAGGGGGTAAGGGACCCGGATCCTAGGATCCCCCTAACATCGCCTACGATGGGTGGTTTCCTGGTCTCTTGGAGCATGAAGTGAGGAGGTGACTTGGTTCTCCACAATAAAGACATGGGTGGTGGTTTCTGATGCATCTGTTACACTCCTACTGAGAAAGGCGAGAGCGACCTAGTTGCATGGGTTCCTCGGAGGTGGTTATGGGAGACTGAAACTGAGGAGCCAGATGACGAGAGCGATCCTTCTCCTGGAAATGCTCCCTGTGGCGAATATTCATCTTAATGCAGAGGGAAATTAGATCGTCCAGGCTGGTTGGTAGGTCACGGGAGGCTAAATAATCTTTGATATGTTCATGAAGCCCCTGCCAAATAGAGGCCACTAGCGCCTCATTATTCCAGCGCAGCTCAGAGGCTAAAGTCAGAAACTATACTGCATATTGGCCAGCAGTTAAGGAGCCTTGACGAAGAGCTAGCAGAAAAGAAACAGCAAAAGAGACTCAGCCTGGCTCATCAAAAACCTTCTGAAAATTCTCAATAAAGAGAGAAGAGTTCTGCAACATAGAATCACCCCTTTCCCAGAGAGGAGAGGCCCAGGCTAGAGCTTGGCCTGTGAGAAGGGAAATAATGTAAACCACCTTGATGCGTTCAAAACCAATATGCCCGGGGGCCAATTCTAATTGGATGGCGCACTGAACATTCAAAGATGACACAATTTGTTTTACTCTTCAACTGAAGTTCATAGGTTGATAAAACCCAGAGATCAGATGGTTTGTTCCAAAAAAAACACTGATTGTTGATTCAATTTAGGTAGTAATTTGCAGCAGAAATTGATTTGCAAACTTGATTATAAACACTTTCAAAAACATGCAATTCAAAATAGGAAAAACCCTAAACAGTCACAGATCCGTACACAGTATTCATTACGCCATGCCTCTCACCTGTCATGTAAAAGATAATTCAGTGGTATAAAAAAAGAACTTGAATTGGCAAACTAAGAACAGTTTGTCCAATGAAAAAAAAAACACTTTCGAACACGAATAAGTGACATCTAATAAAGACATTCAAGATGTTTCTTTACTCTCATGATTCAGACATAAATTGTTATTATAAACACTTTTTTTTTTATAATGTTAGTATACTCTGCAGTGCTTTCAATTGGAGACAAACACTGTAATAGAACAAGACTGGTTATTAACAGACAAAGAGCTAAGAGCACTGCTTGCAATCTTACAATCTATAGAAAATAGGAGTATGATGCATGAGGTAAAGTGCGTCAGATTGCTTATTGGTCCATATTGTAATGGGAAAAGTGCTTACTGAGTCTATATGATGCACTCACACAGCAATGTTTGTTGGAGGTCAGTAGCCTGCTTGATTGAAGAAGAGAATTATGGGTCTATTTAACAATCAGTAAAGAGCCAAAATGCAAGTGTAAACACCAGCAGAACTCTGTTTAACAGTTTTTCCTTATTTAACAGGCAGTTAAAGCTGCACAGATCAGAGCAGCAGTAGGCTAGCTGCTTCAATCTAAATAGGTTGTAAGTGTAAATATTTTTAAACACAATCAGAGCACCTGGGTAGCACCCTGTGACTGTTTCTCAGCTGCCAAGCATACCCATGCAGTGTGCAGCCACATAGCTATTGAGTATGACAGAATCTCATATCAAGTAGACAGCTGCAGGGGCAAACACAGGATTTGGAGATGTGTTACGAATGTTTGCCACAATAGTTTTTGTGTTTTGATTAGTATAATTTAAAAAAATGCTTTATGGTTTGGAGCGCATTGTGGGACCGGACACTTCCGCATTCCATGTGCGGTTCAACGTTTAATGAGTGCTTCATGATTGAGACTGTTGGTGACAAGAGTACATCCATTGAAACTGGAGTAACAAAAGTTTATTCTGTTCCAGAGCAAGGGGCATGTCACACCCCCCTTTCTTTTCCACAGCTAATTTCATGCTGCTCCTGTACCGGCTCACTGGCTTCATGTCCAGAATGTGATTCTGTGTAAAATTTGCCCTTTCTCATTTTTCTGTGCCTGAGCAACAGGTATTTTATTCTGGTAAAAGAGTTAAACAATTTTCATCAAAATCTCTTTACTTTGATTGCTCTGATTATTCTTGATATACACCTATTCTGACCCATGTGCAGTTACAGGGGGGTGATCGGGGCAATCATCCCCCCTAGCAGTAAAAAGACAACCTTTAAAATGGGTCCTAGACATCGAACAAACCGGGAAGGGGCTGGGGCCAAACGTGGACCAGCCAATCAGAGTAAAGGGGGTGTGAATATGCAAAATCCCCCCCTAAAAATAAAGTCTAGGTCTATTCCTGCCCTGACCGTGTTAATCAGGGGCGGATTATGAACTTAAAGTGGCCCTGGTAAAAATTCTTGAAGTGGCCTTATGTGGGCGGGACCAAATCAACTGTAGGTGGGACCAACATAAAGTAGGCGGGTTTTAGAACTACTGGAATTTGGTTGTAGTAACATTTAGGAAAACCTGTATGTGATGCCTTAATACACAGTGGGTCATCTCTAAGGCAATGCAAGGAAAAAGCAGACTGTCCTGTTTTATAAAAATACACTAATCATTTTGCATGATTTGGGACTGGTTTATGTCTCTTTGCTCAAACTGAGAAACATATGAGCACTATTGTATTTTCCCTTACGGTCATGAGATGCAAACTACCAGTCAAATCTCTTTCTTTAATATAGAAAAATGTGTACTGTGTGTTTGAAAAAATGCATTCAAAATTATCCTTATAATAAATGACTATGTATCCGATCAACACAAAGATGAAATGCTTCAAGCATTTGCAAGAAAACACTTCTTTTTTAACAATTGTGTATGAGCCTTAAATGTGCCCCGAGATTAGAGTTGGTTTGAATTAATAACAGTGCAGGGAGGGTTGGCAGACAATGCAAGTGAATGGGAGAGCTATTCCAAAGGTTTGCTGGTGATATAGTAAGTGCAAAGGAGGGAGTATTAATGATATTGTCAGTGCAATGGGGGCTGGCCATATGTTCAACAAAGTGATTTTGAGAATGGGATCAGTGCAAGGTAGAAGGCAGGAAATGGAATCAATTCAAGAACCACTAAAGTATCACCAGAGCTGAAATAAGGTTCTGGGGGGCCCGGGGCACTTAAGGTAGGGGGGGTTTAACATTTAATATACATTTTAGACAAATACACAGGCAAAACTGTGTGCACTACTATTAAGTGCACGCAGCTCTGCCTTTACGGGCAGTACGGTGTGAAGCAGGACATACCTCCCAACTGTCCTTGTTGTCGGACCAGATCCTGAATTGGCATTGATTCTGCTCCTCTGGTAAACTTCAGCATCCCTGACTACTCTTCCGCTCCTGATTCGGTACTGCATCGCCCTCCTGGTTACAACCTTGGCCTGTCTGACTATCCGCTGTTCACCTATCTCACTGGTGACTGTCTCTGAGAACCGCAACCTGCGCATCCTCTGCGGCCAAGTCCATACCTCCTTGCTGGGGTCCCTGGTGAACACAAGGGGTGCGTTACACTCCGCGCCTCCCTGTATAGTCGCGTCAACACCAGCAGATAGCCTCCAACACACTTCCGTCATTACAGCGCATAGCATGTAATGAGGACACAAATGTGTTGGCACTGTGCACAGCATGCAATACTGTACACAGAAGTGTTGGCACTGGTTGAAAAGCTTATAGTGTGCAATAAGGAAAACAGAGGTGTTGGCCCTGGTTGAGCAGCACATAGCGTTTAATGAGGTACACAGATGTGTTGGAACTGTTTGAACAGCGCAAAGCGTGCAATGAGGTACAGGGATGTGTTGGCACTGGTTGATCAGCTCATAGCGTGTAATGAGGTACATAACGGTGTTGGCACTACTTGAATAGCGAATAACGTGCAATAAGGTACACAGAGGTGTTGGACCTGTTAAGACAGTAAACAACTGGATACCATGGAATATAAAGCAGTGACCCTGTAGGACACAGAAAGACAGCAAATGTAGTGGAGTACACACACACACACACACACACACACATAACAATAACTAGCAGGCAGGATTGATACAACCAAATACACTGGTGAGGAGCCTAAGAACCCTCTGGACTTCACCAGGGATCCCCACAAGAAGATATGAACTCTGTGAGGACCCAAGTTGAGGCCCAGTGTGGTTGGTTAATGCCACGAAGTAGCAGAGTACTTTGCTGGAATGTGGACAGCACAGATGGGATTGCAGATATGGGTGTGCTGCTGTCAAGGAGAAAGGACACAGAAGTTGAAGAAACATGAATAGTTGCTATACTTCCTAGTATAGTTCTAGAGCAGGAGTATCAGTTTTGGACACAATTGATACTCAGCCAATGAGAAGTGTACTGAGCAGGTTCTTATGGGGGTTGGTTGATTGGGGATTTCACGCATGTGTCATAAGCACTTGAGGTTAGTGGTAACACCTGAGTGAGGTGTCATGTCATCTCTAGCCTAAGATTGAGCCTATCTGGTTTCTCTTAAGGATTCTAATTGGGAAGGCCAGCAATCAGTGGACTAACCGAGTTAGTTACCAACCCATTGCTACAGTAGGATCAGATTAGTCCCCAGCTGAAGCTTATATATGTACACAAACTCAAGTCTAGGATCACTGACTTGCCTCACACCCTGCACCAGAAGGGGCAGATTAGAGCTCCTGGAGCAATGCCGATAATGATTAATTTTGCTGCCCACTTCTGCTCCTGGTGGGGCTGGAAAGAAAGCTCCTCCTTCAAGTCAATGGGGCTACTTTATAAAGAACATATAGTCTCTTGTCTTAATTTGCATATTATCCTGCAAACCTAACATATGCATTCAAAATCTAGGCTTTTTAAAGTTAACAAATTAAGAAAAAAGAAAAAACAATAAGGAATTACTGTTAAACTGCAGTTGGACAAATCAGCAAAAATAAATTCTGTGAAATACACTTTACAATTTCCAAAGGGTTTGTTTATTAAAACATCTGTTAGACATTTATTTATTTTATGTTTGATGGGCCACTCAGCTTTACACGATAATGGTATATGTGAAGCTGGACGACTTATATGGTACAAGCAAATTATTGTTATGTGAACATTATTGCTTTAAAGCCTTAACACTACCTTAGCACATTCATAAATATGCTTTTAGCAATCTGAAAAAGCTTCAACTAATTGCCATTGCTGTTTCCTAAGTAAACACCTGAAGTTTCAAATAAATATATACTACAATGTCTAAGCTGGTAATATGTGAAGTTGCTCCAAAATCATGGTTTTCAATAGCTCACCTTTAAAAACTTATTTTTGCTTTCAATATTTATAAAAATTTAAACTTAACAATTTGGACTTATATAATCATTATTTTACAGCTAAAATAGGGATTGGCCATACAGCAATGTCTTTTTCCAATCTAATTTCTTAACTAGATCTATAGTAAATGTTAACAAATTAATGTATTCTACACCTAATTACGCTGTGCTTTTTAACTTATTATCTGTTAAAAAAATGTTTTTAAAGTTATGGGTTTGTTTGTTGTTTGATCAAAAACGAGCTTCCAAGTGCAGAAAATGGATGGACTGTGAAGATGATCTTATAGGCTTTAAATATAAATGCATATAATGTTTGCTCATTTAAACAATCCTAATTGATTGCCTGTCAATGAAAGGAACAAAGCAATTATATATTTGACCAATCAATAATTTATAGGGCTTTAAATACATTGACATTTTGCCTGATGTTTTTCCTGATGAATGAACAGGTCAATCTGGAGAATAAAAACTAAAATGAACAATCGGTAGCGTCTCTAGCTGCTATGCACTCACATTGAATATCGATTGTTCCAGATTACATTTACCTTAATTAGGCAAGCACTGTTGGTCTGAAAGAGCCTTGTTCCATACATTTTTTATTATAAGTTGTTTTAAAGCAGTGTAAACTGTAAATGGTGCACTCTAGAACAGTGGTACAATGGTTAGCATTGCTGTCTGCATCTCTAGGGATGATCAGGGTGGTATCTGTGGGGCATTTGCAGATACTCCCTGTGTTTAGTGCTTGAGTTTCCTCTTACAACCCAAATACATAGATTAGGATTATGATGGAAAGCCAACTTTACATAATACTGAACTGTAATCCACTACCCACTAATAATGGTGATTACCCTCTCTACAAAAACCGAAAAACCCTAATAATAAAGTGTTAGAGGCATATGACAGGAAACTTAAAGGCAACCAGACAAGACAGATCTCACATTTTGTACAAATAATAATGCTCTATTCATATGGAAATAAATAAATTTTAAATCATAAAGGGAATTGTTCAAACTATACCCCATCCTATTACCTGCTGAGATTAAGCCAAAAATTAATTGTATTATTGCTCTATATTTGAAAAACGTAGCAGGTCAGACAATATAGTACAATTAAGTAGTTGCTGTAAAATGTGTGCAACACTGTAAGGGACATATTCAATTCAATTACCGCGGAAAATGCGCACTACTGCCGGTAATACGGTACCGCAATAACGCGGATTTTCGTACGCAGCTGCGAATGAAAATCCACGTTATTGCGGTACCGTGGATTAAGTTTGCGGCCCGTTCCGGCGCGATCCCACGGATCGGGATCAGAATTGAATATGCCCCTAAATGTTTAATTGCATGTACATAATCGTATTAAATATATTTTAACTGCAGCCTAGATTATATACAGTGATTTGGTTGTGCTGGAGCATGTACACTTATAAATTATAAATTTACCTCTTCTGAACTACGTGGTCAATTGCTCACAAACAAATGGAAGGAGCTGGGAGAGCCAAATCAAATACGTGCGTGATTTGGAGCTCAATCATCGGTAGTTTAGTTCCAAACTCACCACTAAGTGTCAAAAAATGAATGTTTTCTGCACTTATCCACACAGCTGGTTCCTGTACATTCATATATCTTACTGACCAATGGTGAGGGCCCCACCTGGAGAAAAACCAAATGGGGTACACTCACCATATAGGCACTATCTCCTCTTGTTGGTTGTCTGAGACTCCCAGGAATGGCGTCTAGGAAAGGAGCGAAACACAACAACCCTCTCACAAAGCTGTATACCTTTTCTAGTATGTACCATCCACTCTATTGTTAACTACAACAGCAACAACAACAGCAGAATCCTGGACTTAGCAACACTCTATATGACCAGTATGCTGGGCAACATTAATCTCTACCACTAGCTGTAGTGTACTACCCTATTTAAGACCCAGACTCCATACAGACAATCAAAAAAGAAACAGACAGAACAAGATGCCAAAAAAGTAAAATACAGGACAAGATACCAAAAGCCCACCTCTAATGGGGGCCTAACTTATGGATCCTATACCAGGAAGTGCCTCAAGAGCCAAACTTTAATGGGGGCCTGAGTGAGAGCATGTACACAATACACGGTGTTACTCACATGTACAAGTGGCCACTTGCAAAAATAATAACCAGGTATGAAGGTAGGATATAGGAGTATTAGATCGGGTGTGGTCTCTAATTAAACATGGGATAACATCCTACCTGATGCCAGATCTAATACTCCTATATCCTACCCTGAATCACCAAGTGTGATATGGCATAGTATGGGATGGTCCATGGGACTGTACATGGGAATGTATATCCACTGATGGTACGACCTGGGATTGTGCAACATGTGCCATACACCCAGTCAGAAAGACTTAGAAAGTTGATAATTGTGGGCAATGTTAAAAATGTCATGAGAAACAAGAATTATGTAAAAGGATTGATGTAAGTCATTGTTTCCAAGAGAAAGTAAGACAGGAGTGTAAAAAAGCATTGCTTTGTACGGCAATTAAGAAATGTCTAAGTTTTGCGATTTCGCTTGCTTTAAAATACTTAGAAAGTTGATAACTGTTGGCAATGTTAGAAATGTCATGAGAAACAAGAATTATGTAAAAGGATTGATGTAAGTCATTGTTTCCAAGAGAAAGTAAGACAGGAGTGTAAAAAAGCATTGCTTTGTACGGCAATTAAGAAATGACTATGTTTTGCGATTTCTCTTGCTCAGAAAGACTTAGAAAGTTGATAATTGTGGGCAATGTTAGAAATGTCATGAGAAACAAGAATTATGTAAAAGGATTGATGTAAGTCATTGTTTCCAAGAGAAAGGCCTCTGTGCTCTGAAAGCTAGCAAATATAAAAAATTATTTTGGTTAGTCAATAAAGGTATCACTCCTATAATACTTTTGTCTTTTTTAACACGAAAGTACTCAACGTCACATACTCAATGGTCTTGAATTGCTAAAGATCTTGCCCGATGTTGGGTTTAACTTTAGTGATTGAGTAGTACTGAGGGGAGGTGTGTCATAAGTTATTAGGCCCAGCTATTTCTCATAAGTTCCATACAACTTGACAGTTTTAAGCAGCACTCTATAAGTTGTCTAAGGTCACAATCAGCTGACAATGTCACTGAAATCTAAAGTTCCAGTATGTCTCTCAATATAGAGTCAAAAACCTCAGCCACTAAGCAAATATATAAGACAGAAATCGGTTTAATCTAGAAATAACTACACTGCACCTAACTTTTGTCGAAGTCAGTAAATTGGATAAAGTCATTTCAATTAAAGTCTAGCAAACTTGGTTGTCTTTGTTTGAAAAGATGCGTACGGTACGCATCGACGTACAAGGGCACGCTACGGCGTGAAAGGGCGTACGCATCCACTACACGTGGCAGCAACAGTAATTGGTCTTTTACCATACATTCGCACAAACACGCATACTTATAAAATAGTACACATTAATGGTAGTTGCAACACATAGTCAGTTATGTCGAAATATATTAGTATTTATATGTTATATCAGAGTTACATGCATATTAGTGAAATACACGGAACGGGTTAAAGGAATAACATCATGAGTGGTATCATAATGAACCTTGTTACATATCCTACTGTTTGGTGCGCTCTGCGAGGGAATCGCAGAGTGCATACACAAGTTATGAATGATAGGGAATTATGAACTACTTAAGACTAAGGAATTCTGGCGGGAAGAGCAGAGCATACCCCCTGCAGAGATGACCCCCTCCTTTGGATTCCTTAGGATGAACCAGCCAATGATTGACGACCCCTTGGACATTCCTGAGACCCGGACCAATAGATGCAAGCCATATCATCTTCATTGTATTACTGTATTTGATTGTGTATATAAGCAGCAGCTTGTGATCCAGAGTGCAGACATCTTGTCCCCAGACTTCAGGATTGAATGACTGCACTGGATCCAGAGCGCCTGCGATAAGTAACGGCTGTAGTTACTATTACTTCGCTTGAGCGTATATTTCCACTTATTGCGAATAAATCTTTGTGCTTTGGAAACACAAATCGAGGTTCGACAATCGTTATTGGTTAGCGAGCGTACGCACATTAACACTTTTCTAAGAACGCACATGAATGGCCATTAGTAAGGTGATGGGCAACAGACATTCTCCTCACCTTCTATGAATAATGCTGGTTATATAAAGTAACATAATATATTAATACCCACATAGATATGTCAATTAATAGCACTGAACTTACTGCAACAGTCCAGAAATCAGATATGTTGGGCCTGATTCATTACAGAAAGGAAAAAAAGGAGTACATTTTCTCCTGGACAAATCATGTTACAATGGAAGTGTATTATTTTGCACATACGTCAAATACTGCCTGTTTTTCATGTAGCACACAAATACTTGATAGCTTTATTTTTACACTGAAATCTATAGTTAATCTATGACATGCCCTATCCAAACTATAAATCTGTCACCACATTTTAAAATTACCACCCCCCCCCCTCCAATGCAACATAGTTATGCCAAAGTGCAAAGTTACTCCTTTTCCTGCTTTACTTGCCTTAATGAATTAGGCCCGATATGTATAAACACAGACATCTGTCGAAGTGTTAAAATGCCTGTCAGTTAGAGCTGCTAATCTGTCTGAAACCCTATGGCTCCAGTGCTTCAGCTAACACTTTGTAGTAAGTTTGGCTGAAACATACTATAACATTAGGTTATCCGATAAAATTAACTTTTTCATTTATGAATTATGCTCAATACGCAGTCCAAAATGACTTGTTTTTGCACTGATCTACCAAGGACCTCCATCCTCCGTACATGCCTGGGAGCCTAGGTGTACAGACAGGCAGAAAATTCTGAAGAGGCGCACTATGCAAAAGTGTAAATGTCAAATCAAACGCAACCCCTTGCCTCTTTAGAACCACCCCTCCGCTGAAGTTTAACTGAAAGGTAATGACGTCTGGACACAGCACACGCAGAGACGCCTCCATTCATCGCTGACGTACAAATCAAATACAACCCCTCACCTCTTTAGAACCACCCCTCTGCTGAAGTTTAACTGAAAAATAATGGTGCCTGGAGACAGTATATAGGAAGGGAGCCAATAGGCCGGCCCACTGAACTTTAGGCCAATTTTCCCTTTCAGCAATTCTCTGAAAAGTTGTTAAATTGGCCTCTACATCATTCCCCTTGGTCATCTTTTGAGGAAAATGACTAGCTGGTATAGAGCTGGAGCTAGTTGTGACCTTCGGGGAATCCTTGTCAGGCCGGTTTTGTTGCCTCAGGGACCCCTCAATGGCTTGAAATCGCCGGTTGGACTCTTCATTGGCTATCCTCTGTAGCCTGTTAGTTTCCTGCTGAGCTACATTAACTGCCTGATGTACCCTGGTAGCTTCCTGCTGAGCTGCATTAATTGCCCTGGTAGCTTCCTGATGAAGATTGTACCAACACTTTGATCATATCTTCCATGTTTCCTCCCGGTTCAGAAAAAGGGCAGAAGGTAGCCTTTTTAATCAGCTGTCAATGTCCTAGGTTAGGATTCATAAGACTTTGTCATATAGAGTACTTTCCCAAAATTGGGTGCCTGTCTCTTTAAATTTTCCACACAGTCTCTTCTTGAGGTTGAGACAGTAGGCTTCTGTTTTTCCTTGTCTACTGTAGCTTGAGAAGCAGCCAATTTTAACTTTATGCAAACAAAGCACTTTCTTTATAGAATGAGCACCTCATTTGACTTAAGATGTGTGGCACTACAAAACCCAGCATATATCACAAACTTTTCCTTTGCAGAGCAAAAGTTGTTGTTTTTCCTCTTTTTTCTCCTTTAACTGCTGCCTGCTTCTGTTGTTCCAACACAGAAACATCCACTTTACAATTACAACAAATTCTCAAACTTTTTCTTTACAGTCTCTTGCTCTTTGCTTATGCACAGAACCAGGGAACACTCAACTTGTGCTTTGCAGAAATACACATCTTCAGCAACATATACTTGGGTTCTCTACCCAGACTTAACAAACACACCTTCTTTAAAGCAAGTAAGCTCAGTCCATGAAAACACTTGATTTCTTTGCCTTTAATCTGTGTCTCCATGGTCTTTGCATACAGTTCTGTTTTCCAACACAAATAGACAGTTTTCACTGACAACATTTAACTATGCAGCAAATCTGTTTAAACAGTATTTCACAGTAGGATTTATTACTCACAACCACGTGGTTCTCTGGTTCCCACTGTTGCTGTGCATAAACATTCCAATTTTTAGCTGCTTTTATCCACATGACAAGACATGCACATATTTTCCCATGGTGTCTATTACTTTTACATTTTCCAACCACACACAAAGAGCTGGTTTCTGCAAGTATCTCCAAGACTGCTGCTATTCTTGACATGTGCATATCTTTGCAAGCCAATTCTCCACTATATGTAGTAAAATCAGGGGAACAGTTACTATCTTCTGGGTGAACAGCAGCAGTAAACAACACGAGTCCAGAAGTTTCAGGATAACAGCCACAGCCAGTTTATTCACCAGCTTGTAAACAAAACAAAGTATAAACAAAATCTTAGCCGTCTGGCTTCTAGCTAATACATTGAGCAAGTCCGTCTCTTCTCAGAGCTACAACATATTATGGCACACTGCAGCAGAGTGTCTCAGGAGGCAACTCACCTCCTCCCCAGGTCTGAGATACTGGTTGCATATCCCAGCTGCCTTTTTCACAGGCACCTCCCAGGTGCATCTCTTGATCAGTCTGTTTTAAAGTACAAACGACAGGAACCTGGGACTTATGTACCTGCTATTTACCACTTGCCCAGAGCTTCTGTCACAGTATATATATATATATATATATATATATATATATATACACTATATGGACAAAAGTGTTCAGACGCTTGACCATTACACCAACAGGGACTGTACTGGAATTGTATTCAAATACATACACTTTAAAATGGAGCCAGTCCCCCTTTTGCAGCAATAACAGCTTCCACTCTTCTTGGAAGGCTTTCCACAAGATGTTTCTGTGGGAATTTATGGCCATTCATTCTGTAATGGATTCATGAGGTCAGGCACTGATGTTGGATGAGAAGGCCTAACTCGCAATCACCATTCCAGTTCATCCCAAAGGTGTTTGATGGGGTTGAGGTCAGGTCTCTGTGTGGGCCAGTCAAGTTCTTCCACACCGAACTCATCAAACCATGTTGTCAAGATACGGGTTGTTACTGGACTGAGAACTTTTTATTCATCACCGTTTCTCACAGTTTAATGTACTTTTTAATCCTTGGCCCAGTCTAAGTATATACACCAGAGCATCAGTGTATTATGTGTATTATTATTTCATGTTATTAGGTACATTTTGCCCTTGCTATTACCTGCAATATTGTATGTATTAGAAATATAAATACACATAATACACTGATGCTCTGGTGTATATACTTAGACTGGGCCAAGGATTAAAAAGTACATTAAACTGTGAGAAACGGTGATGAATAAAAAGTTCTCAGTCCAGTAACAACCCGTATCTTGACAACATGGTTTGATGAGTTCGGTGTGGAAGAACTTGACTGGCCCACACAGAGACCTGACCTCAACCCCATCAAACACCTTTGGGATGAACTGGAATGGCGATTGCGAGTTAGGCCTTCTCATCCAACATCAGTGCCTGACCTCATGAATCCATTACAGAATGAATGGCCATAAAGTCAGTGTGTTGCATATCTCTGCTCTGTGGTAAGACAGCCCACACTATAAACTCCCTCACATCACATTATGGAGCATCCTTAATATTTCACTGGCACCCAAGGCTGAACAGCTATGACACCAATAACCTATTTTGTTAATCAACTAAATTAATCTACTGTGGAAGTGTGTTCCATAGTTTATAGTGTGGGCTGTCTTACCACAGAGCAGAGATATGCAAAGACTTTAATTGGTTATAAAGTGACAAAAGTTACTGCTGTTTGTTTCTATACATGCATGTAATGAATTGCAACATTGTGTCTACTTAATCCGGAGTGTATTCTCATCATTATGTTCTTGTTTTGTAAACACTGCATTTCATGTTGATACAATAAACTCTATTTGGAGTCCAAGGGCAACAAAACTATTATCTTGTAAATCCTCACTGAATATAGAAATGGCTAAACTGCTTGTTGTTAAAGAAACAGATAAACAAAGAATAATATGACAGGGCATCATAGAACAAATGAAGTGTTTCTCAGTAGTAAAGAACAGTCTTATATTACTCCTCTTTCCTGCCTGATAAGCGCAAGCTGAATAGGTGAAACAGAGAAGACAGTTGAGGCAGAAAAAGAGAAAACAAGAATTTAAACACAAAATATACAAAGTAAATACTGATATAGGTGCAGGTATGAGATCTATATAGTTAGGTGTAAGGCTATAACAGGCACAGCACAATTCTGCAGAGATTTCCCATCTGTCACTCAGTTGCGCTTATTGTGCTTTATGATGGAGAATGTCTGTTCACATGGTTAGCTGCAAAAAAAAAACGGCCTACAACTGGAGCACATTGGTGTATAACAGTGTCTGTCTAAAATTATTTGACTTATTTTAATGAAGTGAACATATCATGCAGCTCTTTCTCGTGCTCCTGGGATCTCAGATGTGCTGCTCTCGTTGTACGACCTCCCTGCATTCTGCAGAGTATGAGGTCATGTGATGAGGAAGTTGGTTGCTCTGGATGTATAAGAAAAGAGTTTTAGTCTCTGTTTTATGACCCACTGCTTTCAATAAGAGCTGGGCTCATGGATAAATATTGGTGGGAATAAAGCAGAAAATAAGAACCTGGGCCAATAGAGCAATAGGCTGAGAAATGGACCAACGGGGCTTAAAGTAGGAAGGAGCTGGGGTTTACAGTTGGAGGCACAGAGGGCTACAAGCTAGACAATAAAATGAAGCCTCTGATTGGTTGCTATGGTTTAGAGCATATTTTGCACCTGAATGCAATGCATGTATATAATATCTGAGCAGCAGCCATGATTTGCATTTTTTCTTTCTGGCTTTCAGAACTTTCTGGATTAAAGGTTTCTGGGTATAAGATTCCATACATATATTAAAATTCAATCAAGTATCATCATCACCATTCATTTATATAGCGCCACTAATTCCACAGCGCTGTACAGAGAACTCACTCACATCAGTCCCTGCCCCATTGCGGCTTACAGTCTAAATTCCCTAACACACACAGACAGAGAGAGACACAGACTAGGGTCAATTTGTTAGCAGCCAATTAACCTACCAGTATGTTTTTTTTGGAGTGTGGAAGGAAACTGGAGCACCCGGAGGAAACCCACGCAAACACGGGGACAAAATACAAACTCCTCACAGATAAAGCCATGGTCAGGAATTGAACTCATGATCCCAGCGCTGTAAGGCAGAAGTGCTAACCACTTAGCCACCGTGCTGCCCTAAGTATGTTTGGTACATATTGATTTAATGAGGAAAAGTATATTTGTCCTATCATAAATACTAATCTAAATCTCTATCACATTGAACCTCACAGATACTTTTTATCAGAGCATTTCATTCCATTTTTGCTAACACATTTTGCAAACTCCCACCATTCACCCCTTTTTAGAAACAAACAACAGGATTTGACTGTGAAATAAAAACCTTAAGTAATGGTTTGACTTCCTACATTTGAGCAAATATCATGTATTGCACCGCTATCCTGACAATACAAGATAGCAAGAGATTACAAGCGGAAGTGGAATAACAGCAGACCAGTTTGGATATGCTTTTAAGTGTTAAAACATAAACTATGTGTATCATATTCTGTTTGACCTTTACATTAAGTTCACACTTCAGAGAACTTCAAACAAAAAAACACATACCTGATTAAAGGATAAGAACAGGAAAATATTCCAACAAATTCACTTTCATTGACTTTGCTTAAATAATATCAAAATGTTCTGCATGAAACACCATGAATAGAACTTAACAAGTGTTTCCGGTACTTGGTATTCACACCCCATTGCCCTCAAACAATTGTGCCATTTCCACATTATGGAGCTTCAGAGGTGTGAAAAGTGCAGGTAAAAATACATATCAGAATGCTATAGACATTGCATATACTGCTGGATATGTTCTTATATCATAGATTATCAAAATACTGCTAAAAATGAATGAAAAAATCCAAACTGAACACAGGATGAAACTGAAATGTTACGTTGGGATAAGAAAAGTTTGTTAACCCTTAAGAGTTCTTTGTATTCCTTTAAAAGTAAAAAAAAAATGTTTTAACCATAATAGTCCACTGTCAATAATGTACAAAGTTAAGTACTATAATATTCGGTTATACTGTTCTTTTTTTCTGAATTAAAGATATGATTTAAGATTTTATGAAATCAACTCTTGAAACTCCTGAAAAGTACATGCTTTTCCACTGCATATCTTTTTCTTGTTGCTTAGATTTTATTTTTGCATTACCTGCATGTTTGACACTTCACCTATGTTATCAGTGAATTTCTCAATTTCTCTTAACTTCATCTCGCACATTCATGGAACTCAACAGAGAAGAAATAACCACAGACACAGAAATATCATGATTAATTAAGAGATACAGGGTCTCAAGTAGAGTTGGAAGCAGTTTCCATCTAAAATACAGACAGAAATTTCATCCCAAAAGACCACAGGTCGTACACACACACACACACACACACACACACACACACACACACAGTCATTATATATTAATACCTGTCCCTATCTGCTTAGAACGTAATATGTACGCTGATGCCCTGCCTTATATATGTTTAACTGAAAAGAAATATAAATGCAATGGACATCGTGAATCACTAACCTTCCCTGTCACAATCTATAAAGCTGATTGTTTAATGTAGTTTCACATGTTTAATGAATTTGTATTTAGTACTGTTTACCTGAAGAACATCTCATGAAATTATGTTGTATAAAATGAACTGTAACGCCAAATTAACAAATAAAGTTTTCCTTATACTGCATTTAATCCTTCTTCATGTCCATTTAAACAAACTGATGCAACATGGTGCAGTAATTTAGGCCATATCAGTTGTAAGTGTCAGGCGCCGTCCCTCCGCTCCTTCGGGACGGCTGCCTGTCACTTCCCCTGTCGTGTCTGGTTGCCTGGCAGGACCGCCGGCTACTCTGGACGCTTTTAGGATCTAAATCAGCGGGCGATGACATCACGCCACCGGCACCTCATTGGCTACTAGCACTATTTAAGACTGACTCTTACACAATGCTGGTGCCAAAGTATTGGTTCATCCTGCTCCAGCTTTCCTGTGTATTATTTGGCTTGTTCTGACTATTCCTTTGCTCTCCAGTGTTTCCTTATTGACCCGGCTTGTTTGACCACTCTGTTAGATTCTCCCTGTGCACTGTTCACTACTGGAAGTTATCGATCCGGCTTATCAGACCATTCTACTGGATTCTTCACTGTGTACCTCCGCTGTCTGCACGCTACAGAACCGGCTTACCTGACTACTCTCTCTTGTACCTCGCTATACAGCTCAGTAAAGGACCGGGACCTGCGCATCTCCTGCGGCAAAACTCACACCTCCTTGCGGGGGTTCCTGGAGAAGACCGGGGGCGCGTTAGACTCCTCACCTTCTACTTGAGTTGCGCCAATGTTAGCAGGTACCCCTTGTATCAGAGTTGTGACAGTAAGATTGCTTTTACACATTGGGCAGTAACTGTTTCTTATATTACTTCACACACCAAAAAAGCAATACATATTCCAACAGCTCAGATGGTTTTTGTGCCTTTTTTATTTGCAGGTAATAAAACACAAATAAATTGCAACAATCGATAAACCAGCTCTAAGCAAATCCTACTATATCACATTTGGGTCTCTCCTTCCATTCATTTAAAATATTCCTACTTTCTTCCAATGTACTGCTCACTAAACTCTCATTTAATTTCATTACATTGGTTTGCATGTTCATATAGCTGCCCTTGGTTTATATTATGCTCCAAGATAAACCCAATAGATGATAGGTCCGTCTATATGGTGGTGATAAAATAAAGGGATCTTGTGAAGCTAAACAGTGTTGTCCTGGCCCATACAACAGGGAACACATTAAAAAATTTGCAATCTCAAACCCTTGTAGCTCATTTTAACATATCTCTTGGGAAAAAAAAGTCTGTTTTTTTTATTGTGTGGCTTAATCCACATGCTTGTCGCAATCCATAATGGTCCAACTTGCCCAGATACACAACCATCATCTAACTATGTAAATTCATGCACAGCTGTATAAACAGAGACACAATGTATGCAAAAACAGTCACATTACATCACAATAGGCTTAATTGAAATTTTGCAGCACAATGTCCATTTGTGAATGTTTAAAGCATTATGTAAATCTTAAGATTTAATAACAGATGACACTGCGTTTAGCAGCACTGACTTCAACCAAAAGTTTCCATACTTGTTGATCAATCACTATCCTCAAATTAAGAACATTTTAGATAATTTTGCTTAACAACACACTTTATGGGCACAAGCGTTTAACTTATAAAAATGCAATCAAACTGTTTTATATTTTAAAGAAAATGTCATTACTACAACTAGTTATCCCAGTTGTCCACATTAAAATGTTCCAACACACATCATATATGATGAAACACTGATTTCAGTAAAGAAATTAAAAAATATATTTTATTTTATTTTTTTAACCATAGTGCCCAATCTATTATTATGACTTGCATGAATATCAATTGACATTTAAGAGCACGTTAATAAAGATCATTCTAAGGGGTAACAAACTATCTTTAGTTTGCCAAAATAAAAGCATTGTATTCTCCATTGTGTACAAATATTTCTCACTCTAAAATGTATGAGTGTGAAACATTTGCACAAAATGCAAAATATAAAGTTATATATATATATATATATATATATATATATATATATATATATATATATATAAATATATATATATTTATATTTTGATGGATGCAGATTAGGTGGTACTAACTTGCTATCTGTTCAGGCACTAGAGTGTGGTACTTTCCCCACTGGATTGAAAAGGTGTTTGGTCACACCTGGCAGCATCTAACTATAGGGCTTAGAAAGCTCAGAGAAGAGCTGTGTGTCCTGCAAGAGACAGAAAAGCTGAGTGGGATAAGGGAACTGTCTGAGGAGACTGGAATCTGAGCTGAGAAGATAGTTCAGCAAGAAGGTGAGTGCAGGGCACAATGTGAGGCCATTGTATGTCCTGCAACAGGCAGGGCCGTCTTTCCTATTGGGCACAATGGGCAGGTGCCCCGGGGCCCTGCAGCCCAGGGGGGCCCGTCGGAGGCAGTAAAAAAAAAAAAAAAAACCTGGAAAAAAAAAAAATCAATACTTACCTTGCGGTCAGCTGGCAATCCAGCTCCCTCCCTGGTCTCCTCCTCCGTGCGGCGCTCGCAGTGCTTGTCGGGCATCATCCATTGCGGAGCGCGACGGAGGAAGAGACCAGGGAGGGAGCCGGATCACCAGCTGACCGCAAGGTAAGTATTGTCCTTTTTTTTTCTCCAGGTTTTGGTTTTTTTTTGCTGCCTCCAACGGGCCCCCCTGGGCTGCAGGGCCCATATATATATATATATATATATATATAATATTTTTATTTATTTACTGATTCCTCTCCCCAACCAAGCATCTGACTTCCCATTCTCATTGCTCTGTTACATTGCTTACCTGCTTTTAAGTCACCTGCAATAATGTCTCCTAGATCCCATTCCTCCTCAGTAGTTTCCATTATAGTGCCATTAATGCTAAATTGAGCCTTTGGGTTTTGTTCAGGTACTTTCTTGCAGACAACTAGCACTTGTATGTTCAACTTTAGAGTTTGCCGGGTAGAGATCCTTCTTTAGCACCTAAACACTAAGCACTGATCAAAAGACTGCTACCTTTGAGATAATTCTGTCACTATAGCAGGTTTGTCATGTAAAGCCACAAATCAGGATAAACCATGTCAGACCTTTTCTACCTTTAATGTGACCGTACAACCAAGAAAATTCAATTGAAAATCAGAGATATCTTTTAGGAAAAAGGAGTTAAAATAAAAAATGATTGCAAAAGTATTCATGCCCTATCATAATGTGGCTCTAGCTATGTTTAGAATTAACTAATCACATTCAAAATCATACTGAAAGGTAAATGGCATACATCTGCTAGCAATGAAAGTGGTTGTGATTAACCCCAAATAAAGATCAGCTGTTCCTGTAGGATTTCCTTGCAATCTTCTTGGTTGCATATGTATAAAAATGGTTTGAACATAAGGGTAAGTAAGAGGCATGTAGATCCTTTGGATGAAATAATTTGCTATATTGGAGCTCTACTTTGTATGTCCCTGTTATATACCTGTTATATGCTACACTTTATAATGGTGTTACGCCTTCTGCCTACACCACATACTGTTACTTTATGTATTCAATCCTGTTTTTTTTTACTATGATAGCTACTCACATTCTTGTACTTATTACACTTAAGTGGACTTGAGCATTATTTGTGCTATGTATTATTCTTGTATTGTTATTACCCTATCTGTGTTTATAATTTATTTATTACAGTCTTGTACTTTCACTGTGCCTGGCTGGGGAATCTGTGGCACCATATAAATGAGCAATGAGGGTGAATATCAGGGCCATCTTTTCCATTGGGCACGATGGGCAGCTGCCCGGGGGCCCCACGGGCAAGGGGGTCCCATAGGCACGGCTCTTAATGAGAATAAATAATCCTGCAAAAGAAAAAAACCTGCAAAAAAAACCTTCAAGGGTCACTGAGTAAGTACATCTATCTATCTCTATCTCTATATATCTATATCTATATCTTTATCTGTAGACATCTATATATCTATATCTATATCTAGGGGCCCCGGTGCACTGCTTTTCCCGGGGGCCCATAATGTTGTTAAGATGGCCCTGGTGAATATAGATGAATAAAGCACAAAGTATTTAAAAAGATTTTGTTGTGAGCATCCAGAAAACCTCTAACAAGTTTCTTTGTTTTCAAATTCACTATTTTTAATTTCAGAACAAATTAGCAATATAAACAAAAAATAAACAATCAATCAAACAGATAGTACTCTCTTCAGTACATATGGATGAAAATTTAAAAGGAAGTAATTCTACAATTACATAGACATTTGCCTTTAAGCTAGCATAAGCACAAAAGAGCTTCATTATCATAATAAATGCATTTGAATTAAGTGAATTAAGTTTCAAGTGAATCAGTAATATTTCTCCATGTACTACAAGACATAATGGAAAAAGGTTCATAAGCTCACAATCGAAACAAGAGAGATTAACAAGAAAACAAAGACCTAGCATTGAAGGGGAGTAATTTTCCCTAGTCCGAGGTCACCTGAAAAAGGAGCCAGCTGCAGCACTAAGCATAACTTTACACTTTACTAGTTTTAAATTCAACCCACAGATATTAAATCCTAACAATTTAGCAAAGGCGTCAGATTCCTTGGAGAAAGTAGGGGAGATGTTTTTTAGGATACTACCAGGTGACTGGGAAACATTTATTTCACGTATGGAATGATCTATGCCAGATTGGTGAGTTGTTATTGGACTACTGTGCAAGTCATGGATTGTTCATAATAAACACCATGTTTAAATGCAAGGTTGCTAATAAATGTATATGATACAGAGCATACAGGGGCAAAAGTCAATGATTGACTTTCTGGCCACATAATGTGACTTGAGGCCATGTATTTTGGAAACTCAGGTAAAGAGAATGGCAGAGTCACTAATTCCACAGCGCTGTACAAAGAACTCACATCAATCCCAGCCATGGGGCAAATGCAGGACTTTTAGAGGGGGGGGTTTCCAAATTTTTCCAAAATTTATGAATACACACGTGTGTGTATTTATATATCAGTGCCATAAGAGAATTTTTAATAAAGATTGTTATATATAGACACACACTCACAATCCTGTACAATCGGGGAGCTTATTGATATGTTGCAACTACTGTGGATATACAATTGAAGTGGTCGCTATTTACAAGTACAGGACACACAATTTATGTGGAACATAGCTTTTTTGGTTTGTTCATGTAGGCATAATTAGGAACATAGAAGTGGCATATTTGAGGTATTGCTTGCCTACTGACCAACATCGCTTATACATCTCAACACCAGCAATGAAGGAATCAGGAAGAAGAGAGAAAAAAAAAACCAACAGCACCTGGTATTCCCAGGTGCTCTCCCATCCAAGTACTAACCAGGCCCAGCCCTGCTTAGCTTCCAAGATCAGACGAGTTTGGGCTTGTTCAGGGTGGTATGGCTGTAGGTATTGCCTGTCTACTGACCTACATCTGTTATACATCTCAACACCAGCATTGAAGGAAGCAGGAACAAGAGAGAAAAAAAAAACGAAAAAAAAAAACCTACAGCACCTGGTATTCCCAGGTGGTCTCCCATCCAAGTACTAACCAGGCCCGGCCCTGCTTAGCTACCAAGATCAGACGAGATCGGGCATGTTCAGGTATGATAAAAAACAGAATGTGAAAAATTGGGACTTAATACTTTTTATTGCCATGCTATGACAGTAGCAGGATTTAATGAAGTTGGCAATAATATGTTTATTTATTGTATTATGAGGTCCAGTTGTTACAAGTTGTTTTATTTTTCCTTAATTTGCTAAATGAAATCCTATTTGATCCTAACAATTAAAATAACAACATCTGTGACTGCTGCAATATTTCCACATATCTTTGGGGGGATGAATTAAGGTCATGTAGATTTTGTTGAAACATTAAATCAGCAGGAGAAGTTACTTATGCCAAGAGCCAACAGACAATGCTGGGAATTCAGTAAACACATGTACTTGTGGAATGCACAAAGGCTGTTATTGTGTTGAATAATGCATGTGCTTATTTACAGCTAAATGATCAAAGTATGTTTGCAGAATAGCATCTGGGGAACGTGTGTTTATGTCTGGTATGCACCTGCTATCACAGATTCCTCAGTTTACTAGAACCTACTGAACTTTAAAGAGTGCGATTGGGTGACCTCTAGACACTGAGTACTAAAGAGGTCAAAATCCGACTATACCATGCACTCATAGGCACGTCTCCACAAATGTAATGAAACAATTGAGAATGAAGATAGTGACACATAATAAAGACAGTCCCTTCCCCTCATGATTATTTATGACATAAATGAGGCTGAAACCAGCAGTATTTTAGGAGAAAATTTAACATTTAAATTAATGAAGGCAGAGGTTCTATATGTATAGCAGGCTGGACATAGATTTAGATAGAGATAGATTTACTCTCTCTATTATGCATGTTTGCAGTCATACCCGAAATCCTGCAAAAATAAGCACAGAGGGCTACACGCAGCTTTGGAAGCAAGTCCATTTGCGTAGCATAAAATATGACTTTTACTACTGCTCCTGCATACAAAAAAGACTTATGCAAACAATAAGATGCATCTTATTGTTTGTGACTCCTTACGATTATAGAGGCGGCTTGGGGAGGCAAGGGGCGCGCAAGTGTGGGCTAAATATATTAAGGTTGTGTTCAAGTAAATGTGGCCATTCATCATCATCATCACCATTTATTTATATAGCGCCACTGATTCCGCAGCGCTGTACAGAGAACTCGCTCACATCTGTCCCTGCTCCATTGAGGCTTACTGTCTAAATTCCCAAACACACACACACACAGACTAGGGTCAAATTGTTAGCAACCAATTAACCTACCAGTATGTTTTTGGAGTGTGGGAGGAAACCGGAGCACCCAGAGGAAACCCACGCAAACACGGGGTGAACAAACTCCTCGCAGATAAGACCATGGTCGGGAATAAAACTCATGACCCCAGTGCTGTAAGGCAGAAGTGCTAACCACTTAGCCACCGTGTGGCCTGGATGCAGACTCACGTACGCCTGTCTGGAAACATAGTGGGTGCCTTGCCCATAGTGTAAATTACGAACTGATAACAATGAGGATCAACTGAGATGCATCCGAAGTAGCATTCTACGTAGAATGTGTCAAGTTCCGCCTGCCTTTTTTAGATGGAAATCTACATAAGGCACAGCATGCCCTTCCTGGGGCAATTTTAAAACCAGAATGTGGGAAAGTATATATATGAGTGCAAGACTACAAGTTAAATAGACTACAGTATGTATGGACACCTGTAATTAAGTAAACTATATTTCTATATCTATATCTGTACCTTAGATAACAATTTAGTGCTTCACGTAAGTAAGTAACCCAACACACTATGAACTGTTGTAATTGTCCTTATAGTATATGAAATATCTGACACTTGTGAACAAAAGGTCTGTTTATCAAAGGGAGATGAATAATACTGGCTAAATACTGCAAATCCTGGAATTATGTCGCAAAGGAAAGCAGTGGTACCCGTATTGTCGCTGTCGTCTGATTGCCGGGGGACAACAATGGAAAGCATGTTTTGTTATTAAAACAAAGCAATTTTTTTTCTTTTATCTAAAATAAAGTTTATTGAATTTTTTTTTATTTTTTTTTTACTGTGTTCATTTTTTTAATTTTTTTTACAGACTCTGGAACTGAAAGCGCAATTGCGGGCTTCCCATTCCTGTGTACTTTTGCCAGCCACCATGTTGTCTCTGGTGTGCGCAGAGAGTCCCAGGAATGGCTTAACGTAGGGGTTTTAATAAATAGACCCCCAAATCTGATGTTTTTGAAATTAGCCAAGTCAAACTGGCTATTCTTGACATTAGTGTGGGATTTGAACTTTAGGATTTAGATCTGGACTCATTGCTGGACACTTCAAAACAGATCAGTGTCTTGTCTTGAACCATTCCGGAGTGCTTTTTGAAGTGTGTTTGGGGGTCACTGTCCTGCTTCAATAACCTTCAACGGAGAACAAACTTTGACATGGAGTTTAACTGCACACCAAAATGGCAAGGCATTCTTCAGATTTCATGATGCCATGCACACGGCACCCTGTTCCAGATGGAGCACAGCAATCCCAGAACAGTCTCCATATTTCATTATAGAGAAGGTGTTCTTTTCTTTTAAAGTTTAATTTTGCTTTCTGTAAAAAGTGATGCGCTTTCCAAAAAAAACTCCAATTTGATCAAATCTGTCCATAGCACATTCTCTTGCATGGAATTTGGCTTGTTCAAGTGTGATTTGACATATTCCAGTCGGGCTTTCTAATGCCCCTCACTCGGCAATGAGGCCCTCCTGGGTCTTCTACAATAACCTTTTCACAGAGTTGATGACAGATGGTGTAAAACGGTCATATCTTTTGCCTGAAGGTCAGCTTGAATATGTTTGGCAGTTGATAAACATTATCAAATATTCAAACAATCACTGCAATCTTCTATCTTCTAGCCAGGGAGGTTGGCTTCAGTGCCATAGATCTTAAACTTTCTAACATTACATACAGTGGAAACAGGAACATTGTCTCAAGATTGTCTATGCATGGTTACAATCTTCTGACTGACCTCAGATAGTTATTTGGCTCTCTTTCTTTTCACTATGCTCAGTGCAGTAAACACAGTGACAACACATAAGGAATCTCTATTCAAGCTCGTTTAATGATTTTTTTTTTATAATGCATGCACCTGCTACTCACCACAGATGAGCTCACTTCCAAAGTGAAGGAAAGTCTGCTACTTTAAATGGCCCGACAAAATTATTAGCACCTTTTTAAAAGATTTCTGTGTTCAATAAGCTACGATTTAGTAAAGTTTCCTGCTTTTTGGGTTTTATTCCATGGCAAAAAAAAAAAAAATTAGAGATGTGGAAAACAAAAAAAAATCCAACTATTTTCTGGAAGAAATGGTACATTATTAGCAAAAAACTGCAAGGCTGCCTATATTTTTGACCACGACCACATTAATATCACCATGCATAATTTATATTTGTTGCTCTTGGATACAATACAACTCTACTAAGCTCTTTTTACCAACACTATCCATGAATGTATAGACATATTGGTTTCTAGTTCTTGAAGGGATGGTTATTATGATTTATTTACAATAAATGGTCTTCAGCAATGTACAATGGGCATTAGAGCAAACAACTACAAATTACACAATGAACAAACAGTAACAAAGAGAATAACAAAAGTAGGAGGTACAGAGGATGAATGGGGACAAAAGAGGGAGAATACCAGCATGGAGAAAGCTTGTGCACAAGAGCATGGTCGCAACAAACAGGGCTAGAGAACCTGAAGATGGAAACTTGAGACCGGACAGAAGGTGCTTGAGACATGGGTGTGCCGATGGATAGGATAGCGTAGGAAGGAAAATAAGAGGATAAATCCACAGGGGCTGAAGGATATCACTAGGAGTCTTCAGTCAATAGATGTCACTAATCACCATCCTTATTGACTATGTATATGTAGAAATAAAATCATACATAAAACAAAGAAATATTATCAACAGCGCTAAAATTTCAATATATAATCGAGTATCATGCTTAGAATCATTCAATATAGACTAGTAAAAGAACAGATTAGATATTTGAACACTGTTCCTAATATTTCTTTATGTTTTTCTGCAGCTGAGGTTGGATTAAAATGTGTAAAAACATTTTTTAGATTAGAAATAGCGCTTTCTATTAAGAGAAACAATATAAAAAAAAATACTTACATTTAAAAGCAATGACCACAGGTGATGAAGAATCAATAATACTTGCTTTCTCATCCTTCCATTGAGATCGTTTAAAATCAGACTTGTATTTTTTTAATGCTCCCGGTCCTAATTCCAAAAAAACAAAAAATTGATTAGCTCACACTTTCAAATTGACATTAAATTCTGAATCAAAAATAAAATATTAACAGCTTAATAAAAGATGTACATTTTACAATGTAAATGTAATCAAGATATAAAAAAAGAGGCTATGTTCAGATAAAATTCACACACTAATTGCTTTCCATGCTACTCTGCTCAAAACCAAAGACAATGACATAATAGAGCAGCAGTGATGGGCTGCCAATGGTCTAAAGCAGGCCTGTCCAACCTGCGGCCCTCCAGATTATTATTATTAATTTTTATTTATAGGGAGCCACAAAGTATCCGTAGCGCTGTACAAGGACAAACAATGGCACAGTACAAGGTGAAACAGCACAGTACAAGTAACAGTAAGCGCTATAACTCTGGGGGCTCAGGCACAGCATGAAAGAGAGGGAGGGAGGGGAAAAGTGAGTACAGGCAGGTAACTATGGCCCAAGAGGGTGGGCACGGATGACAGGTTGAGAGTCACTGAGGGGAGCGGAGAGAAGCGAGAGGAGACAGAGGGCAGAGGGACCGAGAGAAGGTGAGCTGAGTAGCTGAAGAGCACAGTTAAAAGTGATGGATACAGGAGGTAGGAGAGCCCTGCTTAAAGGAGCGAACAATCTAAAGGGAGGGGAAGACAGACAGACACATGGATGAGACAGATGTTGTGAAACTACAAGTCCCAGCATGCCCTTCCAGCTATCAACAGGTTGTCTACTGGCAAAGCATGCTGGGGCTTGTAGTTTCACAACACCTGGAGGGCCGCGGGTTGGACAGGCTTGGTCTAAAGACTCCACCAGCCCACAGAAGATGGCAGAAGAGAATCAGAATATACTCTACTACAGTCATATATAACAAATGGTTACAGATAGTACAAAGAAAATATTACCAAAATAGACCATTTGTCTATTTACCAAATTTTTATCCCCTCCCTGCTGAAAAAAAAACGCCACTTAGGAAATTAAAGAGCACAATTTTACATTAACTAAAATATAGCCCACAATGCCTTGGTTTTACTATCCTTAATGTTTTGAAACACTTTGGGATAAATGTATAATTTTGTGATTTATGCAAGTCGCTGGAAATCGGCGACTTTGCAGTAAAAATTTATAGTGGCAATGGATTGTAAAGGTAAACTTGACTTAACAATCCATCACTGCTTTAAATTTTTACTGCAAAGTCACCGGAAATCAGCGACTTGCTTAAATCGCAAGATGATACATTATAAGAAAGCAGTACCAGGAGTAAATGTATCACAAATATATTTTGAAAAGCCGCATTTTTACAGCTCGAAGAATCTAGTAATCCAATGCCGTTAAAGCATACTTATCTACTCTCCCAGACACTCCAGAATAGGCCACAATCCTTGACATTGTCCTCTTGGAACTACAGTTACACATAGCATTTAATTGTAAACACTGCTTTCATGTCACATTGCTCTACTTAAAGCACTGACATTCAATGGGATTCAGTTTCCCTGTTGTATGTTATGGATCACCTCATCTGCAGAACATTGCATTTTCTAGTTGCAAAGCAGTTTATTAATATTTTCTTGTGACTGGATCACTCATAAATAACTTATGGTATCAATTTATTGAAGGGAAATAGCGCAGGGTGCATATTTATATAAATTGCATAAGCACTTATTTTTTGCATTGTATATATTCAGAGATAGGAAATAGTTATTTCTGAGACCAGGGTAGAAACTGTTTTTACCTTACTAAAGGATATGCCTTATTTCTGATGCATATATCAGATACCATAAGTCTTTGTGGATGGAGGTCTTGTGTGTATTGGGATGCATTTAGTATGGGAGTGTCATTGTTTAGGATTTGTAAGGCTGCTAGTGGAAACCTCCAATTAGGCATATGTGCCAGGGAGTCTGATTGCCGGAAGTGCTAACAAAGTTTTGTGATGAAGTGTCATGCCTGCTCTGGCCAAAGGCCCAGCAGGGGGTTGTTACTTTGTGGCCTTTGTCCAGAGTGAATTTCATACACAAGTGTAAATTTTGTTAGCCTTGAAATGCATGTAAATCCAGGTTTGTGTAAATAGAGTATATCCTGATGCTAAAAATAGCAAGTGTCTGAAATGTATAAATGCACTGACTTGTACACTGAAATGTGTTCTTCTGAATTCAACATCTGACCTGCTCACTGGTACCTTAAACCAGTGTGAGCAAATAAACATCTTGCTTCAAAGACCTGCTTGGAAACATCAATATTGCTGTATTCCTGTGATCTACAGATTAGACCCTAAATCTAATCTGTTCGCGGCTGTCTGAGGTTTGGACCCAAGCTTTTCCGGTAGCACCGCTCTGCCCGCTACCCAGCAGCCCTGGTCAGTGTGATAGGCCAGGGTGGGATCCATCCACAGCAACCCTGATCCATAGTAAGGGGTCAGCAGTACCAGCCCAGGTACACCAGCAACAAGACACGCTAGCAGCTTCAGTTACCCAGAAGAAACCCGGTACTGGATGCCGATAAGGAGTCCAGTGGTGGCAGCTCATGTAAGCCCCTCCTACTGAGGGCGCTTTTTGGATAACGAAAGGAAACGGTGGCAAAGTAAGCCCAGCCGGTTTCTAGCAACAACAGACTGGGTGGCATAGGTGGTCCATCCTGTCACACTGTTACATTATTTTATTTATTTTTTAATGAATGTTCACTTTTCATGAACGTTCATGTCCCCTGCACAACATGGTTGTCCTTAAATTTTATTAGTGTGTATTATTGTTATAATAAACATGATCATATACTACTGCAGTGGCAGTAATGCTAGAAAAGAATATTGCTGCCAGGTATTGACATACATAGGTTAAACAGATATTCCATGCAGCTCATAAAGTCAACCGGCTGATATCCAGATGTTTTCCTACTAGTAAGACATGGAAATTTTGGTAGCAAGCCAGATCAGAGTTTGCTGCCATAACAGTCATTTCCTAGTGTGTTCCTCACTGAAAATCCTTCCAACATACCTGTGGCCTCTGTCTCACGACAACTCCTTTCGGATAACAGGGGGTTGCCACTTACCTGCTGCTACTGTCACTACAAAAAAGTTTAATCTCTTTACCAAATATAAAATTAAAAGCAACTGTGTAGCCTATAATAGTAATAATCACTTAAGAACAGGGCATTACTGGCCTAATACCCTGGCTGGGTTAAAGACCCTAGGCATCGCTTCAGGTCTTCCTCTCCTCCAGATAGGGGACTACAGGCCGGTAATGCCATTTTCTGTGGGGACTATTAATTATTGCATCGAATATCAACATGTTAAACATTTACAAGTGCAGTACAGACTAAAAGATATACTGGCACCCAAATAAGAAACCCCCCTGGCCTTTTTCTCTGAAATTAAACAGTTTTGGGAAAGATTAAGTGGGTGTGATTCCGGGTCTATTGGAATCCCCCCATTCCCATTTGTTTTTTTTAAATTGTGCAATGCTAGTGCTAGTATTAAAATAGCACATATTAGCAATGATTAGCGTAAGTAATTTTTCATAAAATCAATGATTTTTGCTTTGTCATTTTCTTGTAGGCTTCCAGCAGTTGTCTTATACTATGCTAATTTAATATAACTGCTATTGAATCAGCAGGAGGCCGTGACAAGCCGGCAACAAAGAGGAAACACTAACATTTTAGAACAAAATTAAATGTGTGCGATGAGGCATGTTGGGCACATGTCAAATCGGAGTATATTGAAAAGATTTAATATGTCAAGCTACTAATAAGCTACATATTTTACCTTAAACCATGACTGAACCTTTCAGATTTGGGATTAAATCGTCTTTTAGCTAAGGTTGTGGCATGGAGACAGCAGTTAGAGTTAGCTGTATACAAGATCAGCTCTGTGCCCTAACCCCTATAATTATATTCCCACAAATTTAAAACGGCTAAAAACGTGTGAAAGCAGTGGGAAATTATATGGTAGCGTTGGGGACAAGGTCTACCACCTAGGATATATATATTTTACTTATGGGACCAACACCCCCACCTAGCTAAATCTCTAGTGCCGCCTCCATTTCACAACCCTGGACAAAAACTGTGTGTATAGGAGTGACCAAATATAAGCTGCAATTCAGAAGTTGCACCCCCCTCCATCGCCATTTAAAGGTGGTTAGTGTATTTGTTTCACCAGATTTGCATTACAGAACAGACTGAGCCTGGGGAAACACGGTCACATGGAACAGCCCACTGGCCTCTACCTATGGGGAAGGGGCACGTTAGTAAAATATTCTCTTAGGTGGTAGTGTATCTAAAAATGTATCTAAAAATGTATCTAAAAATGTATCTAACGTATAAAAAACAAAAAAAACAGAACAAGGATTAATAAGTAATGTGCAACTAGTATTTGGTAGCAGCACATGTCAACTTATATCTTGGGGAGACTGCAATGTCCTTTATCTTGTCCACTGCAGTGAAATATTTTAAAGGGCTTTCAACCATCCTGAATTTTGGCACGTTTATGGACTCTCATGTAAATCAGGGATTCTCAACCTGCAATACATGTAAACCCAGAGATTCCTCTACGGCAGGCCTGTCCAAGCTGCGGCCCTCCAGATGTTGTGAAACTACAAGTCCCAGCATGCCCTTCCAGCTATCAACAGGTTGTCTACTGGCAAAGCATGCTGGGGCTTGTAGTTTCACAACACCTGGAGGGCCGCAGGTTGGACAGGCCTGCTCTACGGGCTCTAGGAGGACTTCAGCTTACAGTTATAGCAAATAATAAGATACAGCAAAATTCAGAGGTACTTTAAACCATTAACTATATAAAATAATTTATCTAGTATTAATCTAAAGTTTAGCGGGCACTTGGGAAACATTTGCAGACGTGAGCGTATGCTTGATAAATATATACAGACATGGTGGTATAGAATTAGAAAACGCTCCCAGTATAAACTGAGGGTTTGATAAAACCTCAGTATATTGTATTACTTTACATAAAAAGCAGCACTGATGCTCCAATGCGAAATAAAAATACAGGTAAAAAAACTAATGTATAGTGTTTGGTTCTTTTCACTGCTACAGAACTGTGATATTTATACAATCACTGCATTTAATACATTCCCAGTAACAATAAAAAGGTGTACATTGCACATTGCCAGAATAAACACTAATTTGGCTGCACTTTACATGAGATACAGAAGTTGCAGGCAAAAGTAATGGGCAGACATATCATACAAAAAAAAAATGATATGAAAAACAATTTTCCACTACCAATAATTATTTATATTATAAAAACATGTAAGATGAGTGTCTATACCTGCCCTCCCAAAAAGAAACCATAAAAATAAATATTATGCATTACATTGCTTGTATGATGGGACAAAAGTATAAAAAAAAAAAAAAAGATTTTTTCAATTTTTTCCTTTAAATATAAATCTCATATATTTGACCAGGCAAAACATCAACATACAACTAAATTTACTTATTAAGATCACTGAAAGATAATAAGCAGCATGAAAAGCATAGATGGTGAATAATGAGTGGCTGTGCAGCCTGGTGCCAACATCAGAAAGAGGTAGCATACCAGCTAACAATCTGTGTTTGGGAATCAAGACATGGCACACCAGACAGAGGACATGACCATGCATCAATGTTGTGAGCATATTACATCCTCCAGTGGTGAGCCCAGTGATTCAGAAGTGCTAGGCAGCCCCTAACACATCCCTACTAAATACCCCCTTGCCCGTACTAGTGGCAGATGCCTCCGTCATCTGTTCACCATGGCACTACTGTGCAGAGCGGTCGTGAGCGGGTTATACCTTGCAACACTCCGTCAGTCAGGACAAAAGTCATTAGAATCAAGATAATCTGGCCTAAATCTGGACAGTTGGGAGGTATGATGTAGTACTGCTAGAGTACAGATCTATGGCAAGACCTCGCCTGAAGTCGTCATGTTCTAAAGATCAGGTCCCCGTAAATACAAAGTAGGCCAAAAAGAAGGAGTGTTAAAACTGCGCATGGTCCAGATGATAATTAGGACTGCTACACAACTGAGAAATAATATTAACTTTTTATTACCATAATATTTTAAGTTATCTAGACAAGGTAATGTTTTAACATAGCATGTTTTGTATGTACCAACTCTCTTTTACATTTCAGCTATATCTGATCAATTCATTGTATTCAAATTAAGGTGGAAACATTCAGATTAGAAAGTGTCTGTACATTTGTCATATGTGGTTACTGCTTGATGAAACTTGCAGGGTAGGTCAGATATGATGCATTCATTCCCCCTTGCAATCAACAGATGATGTTCTAGGTATTGGCAGGCATGCTATAAGCGAACAACATGAGTGGGCCAGCTCTTTTTCACCCCCCATGTCTTTTGTCCTTATTCCGAATATTCACACAAGTTTACGTTTCCATGACATCCTTTTCAGGATGCAAGACACACACAAGAAAGACAAGATAATTCCTTCATTAAAAAAATAAATATAGAAAAATTGTTTGTTAAAAAGGAGCTGTAAAACACACTACTCTTGCAACAAAATGGCTACTAACCACCAGATGAAAAAAAAAAACCCAAAAATCGGGTAACAATGCATAATTTAATAACCTGTACTAACCATTACTGCAGGGACATAGTCACAGGGTACACATTAAATTGTCTTTTCTAATGCAGATATAATAAACGATCTATATATCCCTAAAGACCATATGGTAATATAATTCACAAAGATCCGGCCCTGTACAGAATGAGGAAAAATTCTAATATGAAAGTTTAACCCAACCAAATAAGAAAAGAGCAATCCATGACTGTAGGGGTTTACACCCAATACAGAAATGTATTTGTGAGTATTGTGGCCCAACACATTATTACATTTACACAAGACAATAGGTTAATATTGGAATACCTGACAGCTTAGTCTGGAGGGTGCTGCATGATCCTAAATATTTAAATTGAAGCCCAGGGTTGCACCTTTTTAACTAGTGACGCAGATGATCCAGAGAAAATGTTTGATGAACACTTACAAAAAATTAAGACATGAAATATAAATTTTTAAAGGAGCACACTGGAGATGCTTATCTAGAAGGATAGTTTTCATGGCTGTACCTGGCCGATTGGTTCAAGGGTATAGGTGGATGGTTATCAGGTTTTATACATGTTGTACTTCAAGGACTGTTACTAATCCTTCTTATTATATATATATATATATATATTTACTAATAAAACTGATGATGTGGCTTATTAGCAAGTGTATTAAAACTAAGTGTTTTCTTCCAGAAAAATTAAAGTTACCACATCTGTCTTAACCGCTGTACTGTACATCCCATCTAAAGAGTGTGAACCTTGTGTGAAAAAAACAGCCACTATTTAACTTATGTGCAAAATAATAAACTAATTTGCACAACTTGTATTGTAATATAGTTTTGTCCAGAAAACTTAAGTAAGAAAACTTACTCAATTTCTTACCTAAGTTCCTTACTGAATCAGGCCTCATATTACTAGAGCCTACATAATTAGAGCACTAAGCATAGCCCTTTTACATAAAATTTCCCTTTTCTGGTCACAAACTGCTAATTAAATCGGACCAATTTCCCATTTTGTTTTCGGATTTATAGGGTCTTATTTAGAGTTTTACGCATTTGTGTGATAAACGTATGCAGAAAAAGATGTGCACAAAAATAAGTCCACTTACATGTGGATGTTGAATTGGACATATCTCAATATACATTCAACACAGAAACAGTAGTATTTGTAACAGGCGTACATTAGGCGTACAGTAAAAGCATGTATACCTATGCCTAATGTTGCACAGATAAGACTTGACAGTGTTAAATGTAAATGCTAAATTAATATTATCCTATTGCTACACAATACAATAAAGTAATGAAGTGTCATATGCACAACAGAGAATAATGTCTTGACAGTTGCTACTAAGTTGTAGTTGTTAATGTGAATGTCACATTTTTCCATATAAAATGTAATTTTATAGAAACATGTCCACATCCATTGATACACTTTTAAAAATCCAGTAGCCATCTTCTTGCTTGCAGTAGTCCAAAATGGAAATTACAAATAAGGAATACAAGCATAAGCCTGTTACTTGATATAATATAGCCACAATGCTAATTAAGTACTATCAGCTGGAGAGGTCCATAAGCAAGCAACAAGGGGCTGGTGTTAAACACTGGCTTTTCTACCAGCATGTCGCAATCTAAAAAAGGGCACTCAAAAACAGACAGGCATGGTTTGTCCAATGTGGGTGTGGTTTAAACTTTATATAGCCATTGAAGTACAGCACTATGCCAAAGATCTGTAATCAAATGCAACCTATGAGCCCCATGTGACTAGTATTAAAAGCAAATACTATTCTACTCAGGGCCTGATTAAGGGTTCTGGCTGCCCTAGGCTAATACGGCCGCAGCGCCCCCCCCCCCCTCCTCTGAATATATAGGTGTATAGGAACACTCCTAAATATGAATGTTCAGGTGTATTCTTCAGCATTCAAATTTAGACAGATTGTGCCATTGTCTCTTACCTGTTCTTGCTCTTCTCTCTTGCAACTTTGTTATCCTCTCGCTGGCTTCTGGAAAGTTGGCGTCCTGTTTTGAAAATGCAAAAATGTATTATAATGCAAACCCTGAATGATTAGGCCCTTTAGTTAAAACAAAACACTCCATTATGGCCAGCTAAAAGTACCCCATTGGACAGGCATATATAAGCAATATCGGAATATTTGTTGTCAATCAAATACAAACCTCTACCAGCCCCATCTCACTAATATTTAGTATTCTAGTGATTGCTGAGACCGCCCATGTGACCACCACACAATCATGAGATTCTACCCCCCAAAGCTGCTCTATTTTTTAAATACCCCCTGCAGCCATTTTCCTTAACCACAACCCCCCCCCCACAGCCATTTTCCTTAACCCCTGCTGCAGCCATTTTCTTTACCTCCCACCCTGCATCCATCCCCCTTGCAGCTATTTTCCTTACCTCCACTCTGTAGCTATCCCCCCCCCGTCACATCAAAATTCCCCCAGTCACTTATATCAGCCCCCCTCCTCTGCCCTCCTTCATACATATCAACCTCTCTCCCTCCCTATAGATTTTCATGGCAGCCCCCCCCCTCCCACCCTATAGATTTGTATGACAGTCCCCCTCTCCCTCCCTATACATATGCATGACAGTCCCCCTCTCCCTCCCTATAGATATGCAGGGTAGTCCCCCCCCTCCCTATAGATATGCAGGGTAGTTCCCCCCCTCTCTATAGATATGCAGTGTAGTTCCCCCCTCCCTATAGATATGCAGGGTAGTTCCCCCCCTCCCTATAGATATGCAGGGCAGTTCTCCCCCTCCCTATAGATATGCAGGGCAGTTCCCCCCCCTCCTTATAGATATGCAGGGCAGTTCCCCCCCTCCCTATAGATATGCAGGGCAGTTCTCCCCCTCCCTATAGAAATGCAGGGCAGTTCCCCCCCCTCTCTATAGATATGCAGGGCAGTTCCCCCCCTCCCTATAGATATGCAGGGCAGTTCCCCCCCCTCCCTATAGATATGCAGGGCAGTTCCCCCCTCCCTATAGATATGTAGGGCAGTTCCCCCCTCCCTATAGATATGCAGGGCAGTCCCACCCCCCCTCCCTATAGATATTCAGGGCAGTTCCCCCCCTCCCTATAGATATGCAGGGCAGTTCCCCCCCTCCCTATAGATATGCAGGGCAGTTCCCCCCCCTCCCTATAGATATGCAGGGCAGTTCCCCCCTCCCTATAGATATGCAGGGCAGTTCCCCCCTCCCTATAGATATGCAGGGCAGTTCCCCCCCTCCCTATAGATATGCAGGGCAGTCCCACCCCCCCTCCCTATAGATATTCAGGGCAGTTCCCCCCCTCCCTATAGATATGCAGGGCAGTTCCCCCCCTCCCTATAGATATGCAGGGCAGTTCCCCCCCCCTCCCTATAGATATGCAGGGCAGTTCCCCCCCCCCTCCCTATAGATATGCAGGGCAGTTCCCCCCCTCCCTATAGATATGCAGGGCAGTTCCCCCCCTCCCTATAGATATGCAGGGCAGTTCCCCCCCCTCCCTATAGATATGCAGGGCAGTTCTCCCCCTCCCTATAGATATGCAGGGCAGTTCCCCCCCTCCCTATAGATATGCAGGGCAGTTCCCCCCCCTCCCTATAGATATGCAGGGCAGTTCCCCCCCCCCTCCCTATAGATATGCAGGGCAGTTCCCCCCCCCCCTCCCTATAGATATGCAGGGCAGTTCCCCTCTTCACTTACCTGTAGTTGTGCCAGCGTCGCTCCTCTCCTCAGATCAGCAGATAGGAAGTGAAGACGTCCTGCTTCCTGTCTGCTGCACAGCAACAGGCAGCCTGGCGATTGGCTGTGTGTTGCTAACCACTGACCACCAATGCTTTTGATTGTCGAGCCCTCCACCCCCCCCCGCGGCGACCCCCCCCCCCCCCCCCCGCGCGGCGACCGCCCGCGGCGACTCCCCGTCCCCCACCCCGAAAAAAAAAATTAATGAAGAAAAAAAAAATAAATAAAAAAAAATAAAATAAAATACCCGCAGCGCCGCGCTCCCCGGGAACCAGCGCCCCAGGCTGCAGCCTGGTCAGCCTAGTGGTTGATCAGGCCCTGATCAGAACTACCATTGATGCCTTAGAGTCTAAGTAGAATGCATTAATGTAAATAAATACATTGTCATTATGCCAGGTAAGCAGCTTTTTTTTATGGGAAATGTAACGTTTTCCTTCAAAATGTGATGTTCTGTCATACATTAAATAATGTTTTTAAATGTTCTTCTATTGTGAAAATACAACACATTTATTTTAAATAAATCTGCAAAAGAAAGATTCTGGAGCCCTGTCTAAATTTGTCATTATAGGAGTTGTGATAGAAAGAGCATTTTACAAAGCAAATAATTTGCTCAAGGTAATGAGTTTAGTACCTATATGTCATTAAAGTTGCTATGTAGGGTTAGAAGTCCTAATATAAATCTTAGCTGTTATGTTTTAAAAATAAACTCTTTTTGTAGAAACTGCACTTTTCATAACGACAATTTGCTGCTTGAAATATTGGAGAACAATCACTTAAATGCATTTCTCTTATTTACAATGATTTATATTAGTATCGTTAGTTACTTAATATTTCCCTTATTACAAATGCAGATCTATGGTTAGTGTTGGTCCTCTATAATTTACTTCTTTAGCCCTGAGCTCCTTCTCCAGTTCCTTTGTAGCACCTCTTCTGGATATTCCCTGCTACTGATCTTCCACACACATATCACTGTAGCAGTTCCATATAATTTCTGATGGCACGTCTGCCTTTCCTTATCCCTGTCATTTTATCTTGCTATTGTCTTGTGTGTTTTGTATGATTGTGCTGTCTCTTTTTGTACTTTTATTGTATTATTTACTAAGAATTCTTTCAAAACATTTGTACCTGTTGTAAGTATAGGTTAAAAACACATAATTTCTTTGCTAAAATGAAAGGCACATTAACAGTATTTTTACTCGCATTTGCATTTCTATAAAGTCATTATTAAGTCTAATTGCTGCGTCTTGGTTGCCTAGACAGCTAGGTTTTTGTTATGGAATTACTTTATTCCATCAAAAACCTTCCTGTCAATCCTATTCTTACATTACAACTTACTTAATGCACTTCCTACTGGCAAGGGCATGGTTTGACATCATTTAGGATGTTGTACAATATCATAGGGGATATGGATTGATCAGAATGACTGATCTCAGAAATGCATAATTTTGGTGCTATTCTGCTATCAGCCTCTATGTCACACAGTAAAAATATATAATATATGGAATACAAATGTAAACGTAAATAAGTAAATTAAAAATGTAAGACCAAACTCTCTAATATGGAGGCAGTTAAAATTTGTTGTTAATAACATTGCTTTTGATTGAAACTGTTTAACTCATTCTTTACAAATATCAAAAGCAAATCTTAAGACCTGTACAATGAACATGACAAAAGTGATTGTAAAACTAGGAGCTTATTTTCTGTGAATATCATGTTAAGCATGCAGGATACTTCAGCTCCATTGATATCTTGTACTGCTATGAGCACTAAACATACATGCTCAATCTCCCAGAATGTCCTGAAGAGTTCCACATTCTGAGTAGGCCCCCAGGGAGAGCAGGTCATTCTCCTGTATCCTGCCCACTTCCTAATGAAGTGGGCTGGATGCAGGGCCGGTGCTAGGGTCCACGGCGCCCTAGGCATTTTTAAAAAAGCGGCGCCCCCCTCCCCCCCCCGCAAAAATCGCCGCCTCCCTCCTCTCCTTACCTTGTCTCACCACTGCCGCCTCTCTGCTCCATCTCCTCCCCTCCACTCACTGACACTAGTAAGTGGAGGGGAGGAGACGGAGCAGAGAGGCGGTGGTGGTGACAAAATAGCCTCTTCCCCCCCTCCCCGTCCATCTGAATGCTGTGCGGCGGCCGTGACAGGTATGGTCAGCGGTCGTTGCACAGTTTTAAAGTATTTTAAAATTCTGTGGCGCCCTCCAGAGCCCGGCGCCCTAGGCAAGTGCCTAACCTTGCCTAATGGGAGCGCCGGGCCTGGCTGGATGGGTGTCTCCATGACGTGCTTTACTGTGAATCACATGCATTTGGTGAAATGGCAAAATTGTGTTGCAGAGCCAAAATTATGTAACTTATTGCATCTGCCAACCTCCAAATTCACACTTCACCTCCCCTCCGGGCTCTCCTGGAGGGGGAAAGAAAATTTCTGCAAGTGTGACACTAAGATGACTTATTTTGCACAGGGACTAATACTTGACGTGTTTAAGAGTTACACACTCATCAGCGTGTCATTTTCCTTAAAATCATTGGGCCATTGAAACCAAGTAGCTTTTTCTCTATGTCAAGAGCTTTTTCTTTATGTCAAGTATTTATATTCCTTCACATATTGTTAAAATGGATAAGTGGCAAATTCCTTGTCAAATGGTTAACTTTAAAAGAAGACTAACTTAACCTTCCCTAATGTACTTATACCAGGGTCAATGTGGTGATTTTGTATACTTTTTGCATTTAAACAAGCATGTAGCTGTTCATTTATTTAGAAATACTTTTTGCTGTGCACTCAGCAAAAAACATCAACTAACTTCTTGGTTTCTTATCCGAGAATTGCATTGAAATAAAGTATTCACATATATTTTGACAATTTTCAACCTACTTATAAAGCATTGATATTGTGATAACTGTCTTTTCCACTATTATTTTCCTGGAAAAATCTCACATGCTGAGGCCAGATGTAAAGCATTACTTTGTGTGGGAAAGTATCTATCTAGTATTTATTTTCTTGCATTTATTCATATGTAGAAAATGGAATTCACATTTTATAACTAAGCAACATTAAGTAGGTAGTTTTAGGTGTGTAAAACAATAAATATAGTTGAAAGAAAGAAGCTTCTTTCCATAAATGGAGGATGGACCTGGACCCCACCTGAAAGAGGCTGACCAGCACCAAACCTAGGAAAGTCTCCTAGTTAGAGGTGTATATTTTATCTGCTTAGAATCCTTGTTAGTCTTTCCTAATTTTCTTGATACCCTTGTAGAACCTTTGGGGATAAAGAAGACCAACAAAAAACACCAAAGAGTCTGTGGAGCATGTGACAGCATTATGGAGAGCCACTTTGTCTGAACTGTACCCAGGGCCGGATTAAGGGAATGGAAGCCCCTGGGCTAAGGGAGCCTCCATTCCCCCGTGAGGGCCCCCCACATGATCCGAGCCCCCCCAGATGATCCAAGCCCCCCCCCCAGGTGAGTCGAGCCGTCCCCAAGGCACTTACCTCCTTTTCCTGGCATTGCAGTCCTTCCCCGGCGCGCTGTATGCTCTTTACTGAGGAGATCTCGTGAGAGTGAGACTCACGAGATCTCCTCAGTAAGGAGACTACAGCGCGCCGGGGAAGGACCGCAGTGAAAGTACTCAAAAGCATTGATCGCGCCGGGGACACCCACGCCCCCGACCGATCAATACTGCTGCTGAGCACTTTCAAGGGCCCCCTGGTTGCCCGAGGCCCCTGGGCTGGAGCCCAGTTAGCCCTAGGGTTAATCCGGCCCTGACTGTACCCCTTAAGTCAGAAAGGAATCAAATCAGCAATTTAAGGAATTGATGAATTGAACAATGAGATTTTTTTGTCACCACGATGATTTGCATGCTTGCCAAGGTACTAAAAGACCAGGTCACACAGATAGGTTTCGACATGGATGACATGCCAATGACCTGTATGTATTGATCCGGAGAATGCCTTGAGGGGCAGGATTAGTCCCCGTATGGTGAAGAGGGAGAGATATGAAAAGATTTACAGACAATGTGAGGTGTCTAACGAGAGTACTCTGATTTATAAGAGAAGCAGTGTTGTTTTCAAATGGCTGAATGCCTGGAACCAAGATTACAGATTGAATGTTTGCAAACCCGGAAAACATATTAGTGTCATTCAAGGGGGCTGTACTAGGAGATGATGAGAAAGGAGTGGTTTTGGTCTACAGCCACAACAAACATAAGTATAAACTAATGAAGGATTTAAAGAACGTAGACTCTGCTGAGTAATGATTACCTTGTTTTGGAAAGAGATATCTGAGTTTATGGGCTATTCGCATAGCAAATGCATGAACTAGGTGGTTTTTATGTATGTCGTAGAAGGTCAGAAGGAATGTTTTAAAGAGAAAAGGAGAAATGAATTAACATAGTTGAATATGAAATAGTGTTTGGGTTTATTTTTGCTATTTTTAACCAAATTTTATATCAGATGCTTTGAAAGAAAGTAATACAATGTAATGTCAAATTATGGTAGCTAACAAAATGTTTTTATTTTTTATCCTCATAATAGTTTTGAGTCAATCAGTGTTGTAAAGACATTCACAGCCCTTATTTACTGTGCTTTAATCATCATATACTGTAAATACCTCTTTGTATCATGGCTATGTTAATGCATTGATGGGAATTCAATGTTTGTACATAAATGAAAAAAGCCATAAGACTTTTAAGAGATATTATCTGTGCTCCTGCAATAGCACTTCTGGATGATAGCAAGCCATGTATACTCTCCTCTGAGCAGAGCCAAATATTTAACCAATTTTAAGCTGAAGTAACTTCAGTGCCAGCACTGACTTTGCCAGATTATGACAAGCCTTTCACATTAATTTGTTATAAAGTAAGTGCACACGCACAAGGAGTACTGACACAGATACATGGTTGCAAGCTAAGGTCACTTGCATACTACTCTGCACAATTAGACCCCGTCATACGAGTAGTGGCTGCAGCGGCCATGGTGTTTGGAAAAAGTACAGATATTGTGCTAGGGCACTCAGTAACCTTAATGGTGCCACATGCGGTAACAGAAATTTTAAATCAAGCACAAACAAAACACTTCTCAGCAGCCAGACTAAGTAGCACTGCTAACTCCCTGTAACGTTACACTTAAGTGGTGCACAATGTTGAATCCTGCTGCCTTATGCAGCAAGTTTCAAAAGATGGGAGAAGTACCTGTATATATCAGGGTTCCCCTAGGGATTTAGGGGAATCCCATCCCAGCTTGAACAGGAAGAAAAAAAATGCAAACACAAAATTTTTCTGAATATGATTGTGTAGAACTAATGAGACAAGGATCTTTGGTTTTATCTGACATTAAAGATACACCGCTACCAAATGCAGACATCTTACGCTACCACATAGATGGTGTTTCTTATACAGGGTGTGCTGTAATTACACACACAGAAAGAGTGATTCAACAGACTCTACCGAGTCACATGTCAGCACAAGAAGCTGAATTAAAGGCCCTAAAACACTTGCATGCATATATGCAAAAAGACAAAGAGTAAACATTTACATTGATTCAAGTTATGCATTTGGAATTGCGCATGATTATGGCCCTATATGGAAAAGTAGGGACTTATAGGTTCAGCGAGCAAACCAGTCAACATGCTGAACATATCAGGGCACTGTTCACCGCATTCTACCTGCCCTCCAAACTCAGTGATGAAGATGAAGACACACACAGAGACACTACCCCTGAAGCTAAGGGAAGTAGACTGGTAGACCAGGCAGCACGAGAAGCCGCCATAGCCCCAGTACCCCAAGGGGAGTCTATTTACATGGTGACCCCCTGACCCCAAATTTGACTGTACCACACTCCAACTTATGCAGAGACAAGCAACAGAGAATGAGAAAAAGACTAGAAGTGCAAGGAGAGTGGTGTAAAGGTCAGCGTTTGTGTCTGCCAAAAGTACTTTATTCCATTATGACCAATATAGCACACGAGAAAGTGCATTTGGGGAAAGATGCTATGGTTGTACTCACTAACAGGTTCTGAACAGCACCAGGGTTTGACCAAGCAGCACAGGTGTTAGTGGCAGGATGCTTAATCTGTGCATAGAATAACCCGGGTAAGTCTGTCCTATGAAAAAGCACACCGCAGACACAGTATCCCTATAAGAGGATACAGATAGACTTTATACAACTTCCCAAATGATCGGGCTTTGAGAATGTGCTAGTCTGTGTCGACTTCTTTAGTCACTGGCTGGAGGCGTGACTGTATAAGAAAGCAAATAATAAAGCAGTAGCCAAGAAAATTACAGGTGACGTAATCTGCTGATATGGGGTACCAGAGGTCACTGAAAGTGAAGGAGGGACACACTTTACGGGGCAAGGATTCCAGGAACTGTTAAAAGACATGGGAATCATATCTGCCCTTCACACCCCTCACAGACCCCAAAGTTCGGGATGTGTGGAGCGCCTTAATAGTACTCTGAAATTGAAAATGCAGAAAATAATGGCTGAAACAGGCCTGCCATGGATCTCAGTAAGAAACACTGCTAGGAAAGACACAGGTCTAGCACCAAATCAGATACTGTTTGGCACAGCACACAGAACAGGCTGTTACTTTCCATAGCAACTACAGCATGTACATGGTGATTTGTTGAACTATGTTGCTTTATTATAGAAACAACTAACTGAAATACATGGTCAAGTGATTTCTTCCATTCCAGACCCTAATTTTGATGCAGGTACCCATAAACTGCAACCAGTGGACTGGGTGGTCCTGAAAAAGCACGTCAGGAAGAGTCTTGAATCCAGATACGAGAGTCCTTTCCAGGTCTTATTGACAACTCCCTTGACACTGGAAGTACAGGGAAATGACACCCGAATACAAGCATCCCACTCCAAGATCTTCAGACAAGGGGAGTCTGAGTAAAATGTATTTTACAAGTTTTTTAAAGGTCCAAGGGAGACCAGAGAGTGGTGTTCATTAATATTAGCAGAAGGAATATTGATTGCACATTATGTTCCTTTGAGTTGGATGTAGATGTGTACTAGTCTAGAAAGGAAAGCTAGGTCTGGAAGAACCAGACTCATGCCAATAGTAATGTAGAGATCATTATACAGAATCAGGGCCGGATTAAGGGAATGGAGGCCCCTGGGCTAAGGGGGCCTCCATTCCCCCATGAGGCCCCCAATGTGAGCCGCCCGCCGCCCCGCCATGAGGCCCCCCCCAAGAGCTTACCTGTCAGAGCAGTCCTCCTTGCACGGCGCGCTGTAAGCTCCTTACTGAGGAGATCTCGCGAGAGTTCACGAACTCTCGCGAGATCTCCTCATAAGCATTCCAAACTCCTTAAAGATTGGATGTTTAATATCAGATAAAAACTGACATAATCGTTACAAAATACTATAAAAAAATCTTTTTCTCCATTCAAATAATATGGGTAATCTCGTTTTTTCAGCAGATAAACCAATATATAGCCTTTCTTTTAGTAATACCAATCATTAAACTCTATAGTGTCATTTAGACCTTCAGGCGAGAGTGTTTGTAATTTGAAGATCCATAGGGCTTCCCCCCTACACAATTTCTTATACATATCTCCCCCTCTAAGAGTGTGTTTGACTTTCTCCACTCCCAAAATAGATAACCCTTCTGGGGAGTTATTGAGTTTATGATGGAAATGTCTAGAGACACTGTGAGTAAGTAAACCACGCAGAATGTTTAATCTATGTTTATGAAACCTAGTTTCTAGGGATCGTGTGGTACGCCCCACATATTGTAATCCACAAGGGCATGTTAGTACATAAATTACATATGGAGTATCACAGTTTATAAATTGTTGAATTTCAAATTGTTACCCATTCCTAGCAGATATAACAGTTTTTTTGCCGTTATTTATATGTCTACAAGTTAAACATATTTTCTTATTACACCTATAGCATCCCATTGGTTTCATGGGCAACCATGAGATTCCACTTGCAACAGATTTAGAATCTTCTATATTTTTCAAAACACTTGGAGCCAGAATTTTTTTTAAGTTCTTCTTAAAGACAACTAGAGGTTTATGATCCAAAGAATCACCCAAAACTGGGTCATGCTGTAACAATTTATAATTCCTAAGCATCACTTTTTTAATCTGGTATGATGAATTATTAAATCTAGAAACAAAAGCTGGTGAACGCTTTGTTATCCATATTCCGTATCTCCCCTATCTTGTTGAAGTGCAAATGTCTTTGCTTCATTGATGAGATTTTCAGGGTAACCCCTTTCCAAGAAATTCATTCTTAGACATGATATCAGCCTGTTTTTTTAAAATCTTCAATATTAGAACAATTTCTTCTAAGTCTATTCATTTGGCCTTTTGGAATGTTCTTTAGCCATGGTTTGTAATGGCCAGTTGAATAATGAAGGTAGGAGCTAGAATCAACAGGTTTGTTGAAATTTGTTGAAACAATGGAGTTGCCACTAACTGAGAGAGTGACATCAAGGAAAGTAATAGAATTGTGCTTGAATTGGTGTGTGAATTTTAGCCCATATAAATTAGTATTTAGATAAGAAACTAATTTTTGAGCGGGTAAACCTTCACCATTCCAAATAATAAATAAATCATCATTGTAACGGCCATATAGGACCAGACTCGCGCCGAACGGTCCCCCCCCACACGAGGTCATTTTCCAACTCCCCCATGTAGAGGTTAGCATAGCCCGGCGCAAACCTGGTCCCCATGGCCATTCCCATAATTTGAAGATAGTAAGTGGACTCAAAAAATAATTGTGAGTTAAGATGAATTTAATAGCATCATGAAGGAATTGTTGTTGACTCAATGAAAGAAGTGAATCCCATTGCAAAACCTTATTTATTACTGATAAACTTATGATGTGGGGAATATTGGTATATAGTGACTGTACATCAAGAGTCAGAAATCCATAATTGGGCTGCCAAATGATGTCTTTAGTTAGTTCCAAAATATGCATAGTATCTTTAATGTACGATTTTAATGACTGTACATGTTTTTGTAAAAAGTGGTCAACATAAAAAGATAAATTGGAAGTAAGTGAACTGATACCAGAAATAATAGGGCGCCCAGATGGATGTGTAAGTGACTTGTGAATTTTGGGCAAATGATAAAAAACCGGAGTGACTGGGTGACTAACAAAAAGAAGTGTACTCATCCTTGGTGATGACTCTCTCAGTGAGAGCAACATCTAGCAGATCTTTAAGATCCCCACGATACATGGTTGTGGGGTTATTAGGCAAAATTTGGTAAAAGGACTCATCTTTGAGTTGTCTGAACGCTTCTTCAATGTAATATTCACAATCTAGTATAACCACTCCCTCCCCTTATCTGCAGATCTAATGACCAAATAAGTATCACATTGTAAAGCTCTCAGAGCCTGTCTTTCTGAAAAAGTAAGGTTTCGTTTACCCAAGTTCCTACATGTGTTTTTTGCACAGATATTTTGGAAATCATTTAAAGTACTCTTATAAAACAAACAAATGGCCGCACTTCTTTGATTAAGAGGAAAAAATTCAGACTTTTTTCTAAATTTCGAACTTCTATTTTGATTTAAAGATATAATGACATCATATAAAACTGAATTTTCATCACCCAAACTAGAGGATTCTTTACTGTGGCTTTTTGTCCATAACCCTTCTAAATTACTTAAACCCTCCATATCGTGTGCATCTTATTGTTTTCCTTGCTAACCAATGTTCATCTGTATTTCCAAATATTGAGAAGATTTCCCAACAGATTATTGTATGAGCATGTTTGCGGTTGTGCAGCATAATGTGCCCTATATGTGTGTAATGCTCAGATGTTAACTGTTCATATGAAGATGAGGTCAGATCCATGATAAACATTTAGATGTTTTTTTTTGTTTTTTTTTTAGCATCTTATTTTATATTTGAAAATTTTAATATATGTATAGCTCTCCATCTATTTGTAAGCTGTAGATATATATAAATGCAAGCTACATTACAAAGGGTTAAAAGGGTTAATCATACAGAGAAATTGGTAACAGGCGCCAAACGTGGGATACAATATACAGCCAGAAAAAGATATATATGAATATAAATATAATAGAGAAGAATAACCAATAAAATTCTAAAAAGTCAATGACTCAAAAGTCCTGCATTCCAAAAGGAGAAATGATGAAATTTCTGAAATAGTCCCAATATCTTCATACTCCAGCATGGATCAATATAGAAGAAAGGAAAAACCAAAACCAAAACATAGTGCAATCTGTGGGTAAATCTTGATGGACAGAGGTAACCCTTAGAAGCCCGCGCACTAATCTAGGGATAACACAAACACCACGTGTTGTCAAAGGGTTAAATTTAACCCCTCAGGGGTACGCACTCACCAAATAACAAAAGGTGATCAAACATGTAATGCAGATATCGCTCCTTCTGTAGGATCAAAGCTTCTACCACACTCGATAATGAAGGAGTTCAAACAAAAAAAATAAAATACTTCATCGTGTAAAAATGTACGGAGAATTTATTCATACAATAAAAATCAAAAGGATCAAATACACAGTGACAGATGGAGCACATAAACAGGGGGTAGATGGACCCTTACCGTCCTCCGGATGGTAAAGAGGCATTTTGTAAGGTGACATGCAGCGAGCGGTGTCCCGGGCACTCCTCACTCGCAATCTCCGCTAGCCACCACAATACAAAAGTATGATAAGGGGAAAAAAAACCGCTAAAGACTTCTAACATCTGACGTCACAAATCTCCCATCGGCCAACACGGTTCGGCTCAATCAGAGCCTTTATTGAGGCATACAGATGGGATTAGAAATCCATACTCCTTAAATAGTCTGGATGACCGGATATTAATGTATAGATACAAAGGTGGTGAAAGGGTGCACTAGGCAGTGGGTGGAAGTACGAGCTGCAGTATGGACAGGGTAAACCAGTCCCCTAAATGTGTAGACGGAAAAAATGGTCCAACTGTGCTCAATACTGTATGGACAATAGTGAGGCAAGTATATGGGTGTATGTGCACCTAGTGTTAGTGCACAAGCTGGAACCTAGGTCTCAGTAGATATGTGCATGACAAAATATAACAAACCATAGATTGAACAGATGTGGATACAGAACCATATGAGAAACAGAATGTCAACAAAACAGAAAAAGAAGCTAACAAAAACAGAAAACAAATGGAAACAGATCGAAGGCTATGTCAGTGACAATCAAAAATGCAACTGCAGATAGCTCTGTATGCAGTACTATGTGTGCATAGCGGTGCCTAAAATAACAGGAACCAATACAGATGCTCAAACAATGTCAGTCGTTGTTGGAAGCAGACCATGAACTGGATGAGTATGTAATAATAAGTGGAGTTCACTGTAGAGCTTGTAGCGGCTTAGATATCCTGTGTTACAATCTAATGTAATTACCTTATGGTAGGTGTATTCACGCTCAGAGGTAGGTCTTGTTCCGCGGCATGTGGTGACCGGATGCTCACGCTGCTCTCCGCGATGGTGTCGATCACAGCGTGAACTTGAAGGCTGGGATGCCCGTGGTGTCACGATACAGGTGTTGCTCGAGTAGCCGTAGGGTGTCGGTGCACAAAGTCGGCGGGGCGCTGTGCACTCGGCGGTTGCAGAGTAAGTAGGTCAGTATCTGTGTAGCGTTAGAGTGCCGTGCATGCGCGGCTTGTAGCAGGGACTAGAAATTAAGCTACATAGTGAAGTCCTGTATGACGGTTTAATGTGAATAAAGTAATACACTTACATCAAGATGACTTGATATTAGGCACGATAACTGAGTACAGATGGCAGGTTTACAGGTTACAGGAGATAGTGGTAGTGTCACCGACGCGTTTCGTCCCAAAGGACTTTCTAAAGGAGTTGGTGTTTGAGTATTGTGTTATTGCTTATAAGGGGAGGGACAGTGTCTGATAGGGCGGGGAAATGGGGAGCGAAAGGTCAGGATACTGTGGGCGTCATCCTAGGTATCAAGCCTTCCAATGAGTGAGTTTCTCATGGTACATAATTGGGATTGTGCAGTGTTGCCAGTGTATGCAGGAGCCGTCAGTGATATCCGGAAAACAATAAAAACATTAGAGCTTGGATGATAATAGAAAAAAAGCAAGATATAAAAGTAGACCCATGAAGGGCAAAGATACATTTTTAATCTAGTATATGTAACTCAATAAGGTATCATATGTCTTAATTCATTGCACATGTAGAGTGTTACATTGGAGTAACTAATAGGAATGTGTACCATTACTGTGCTCCTAGCGTGAATATTAGGAAAAAGAAGGAGACTTCTGCGGGTAATTATCAAACCGATAAACATCGGCGGTGGAGTGGGGAGTTGGAGCTTGGAAATAAGTGGATACAGTGTGTTGTATCCAGGGGTGTATGGGGATGCCACCCGGAGGAGCATACTGGTGGGGGAAGGTATTGGGTTGTGAGTTAACACAGGAGGGGTTCGTGGTTTGGTTATGCTCTAACACAGGAGAGGTTTCAGATTGAAGTCAATATTGAGACCTCTGGGGTTGAGGGTTTTAAGATTATATATCCAGGCGGCTTCCTCTTTATTTATATGTTTCAAAATGTCTCCACCCCGCCAATTTATTTTAATTTGCTTAATAGCTGTGAATTTCAGACCTTCTGGATTGGAGTTATGTACTTTATGGAAGTGTTCCGGAACACTATGTTGCAGAAACCCTTTCTTAATATTGCGTATATGTTCACTGATTCTGACTTTTAGTGCTCTACGCCACTGTGCTGCCCCTTTACTCCATCACAATAATGACCCTAACAGTCTCTGAAGATCCTAGAATATTTCTTTTGCCATAATTTAATTTTGGTGACACAGTATTTACTCCAGCATTGTCCTTGACATCAGTTCTGTTCTTGCTGACCTCCGCTCTAAACTTGTCTTCAGTTTGCTTATTCTTGACCATGATTTTTGTTCTGTCCTTTTCTGCAAAGGGGTTATTTAAGTTGCTTAATGCCATGTGGGGGAGTAGCTTATTTCTTTTTGCACTGGTTCACAAAGGTTCAATCAGAAGGAACGCCATACATCTTTCACTGAGGTCTGGTTTAGACAAGGCAATAATCTAGCTAGATATAGAAGTGGGTGCAGTCTCCTACCTGGGCTATGTTAGTCCCCCATAAATTTGCTTTAAAAGGGGTCCAAGATTTCTCTTGGCGTCCCTGCAGATAGGTGCAAGTGTATTTTTAGATGTGACCTATTATATAATTGTTCACAATCCAAAAACATCTCCCTATTCTTTCTAGAAATTTGCTGATTGTAGTATTTTACTGTAATTTACTGTATTTACTGACCAATTTACTGATCTGAAGAATATTATTATGCTCCAAGTCACCCTTGAAAGGTACACAGTGATACTTTCACAGCTTCTCTCACTTAGATATCAGCAATACCACAACCATTGGATTTACTTTAACAGTGTTACATGTAATTGTTAAAGCAATTCAATCCCTGGAAATAAATTCTCACAACTCCAAATCTGACATTCTATTGCACCACTCTTTGTTAGTCCGCTATAAAGTATTTTTTCATATATGCAACCACCCACTGACTAAATGTAATAACCTGCAAATCACAGGTATATTACTGTATGCACTCTTTCAGAAAACTATAGTTCCCCAGAGTGCCTCTGGGAAGTTAAAGTAAATTGTGTCGGCCATTTAACGATGGACGAACTGCAAACTAAAGCCCAGGCTGCTCTCTAGAGCCCAGGAATGTACTAAAAGGCTTCTGGAGATTCTTGGAAAAAAAGGGGAGTAGGAAAAAATGGACTGTTGGAAACTAATGGATGTTTTGGTGTGAAGTGTGCTATGAAGGCTTCTCACAGCGCTGTCTGCTCTGAGGCTTCTCACAGCGCTGTCCGCTCTGAGGCTTCTCACAGCGCTGTCCGCTCTGAGGCTTCTCACAGCACTGTCCCCTCCGAGGCTTCTCACAGCGCTGTCTCCTCCGAGTCTGCCGCCCAGACCGGGCCTGCAGCCAAGTCTGCAGCCCAATCCGGGCCTGCTGACAAGTCTGACGCCCAGTCCGGGCCTGCTGCCAAGTCTGACGCCCAGTCCAGGCCTGCTGCCAAGTCTGACGCACAGTCCGGGCCTCCCGCCAAGTCTACTGCCCAGTCCGAGCCATCCTTTGCTGAGGGTGCCAAGTCTGAGCCGTTACCTTACTTTGAGGGGCACATTTCCCAACTTAGTGCCCTTCTGAGATTTTCTACTTCACATATTCCCTCCGTACCTAAGCTCGTTAATAACCCTAATAAACAGGTACTGTTCCTAATATCGTATTTTAGAGGGGAAGCTTTGGAATGGGTAAACCCATTTATTGAAATGGATCATCCCATCTTATTGGACATACAATCTTTTACTGAGGCAGTAATCAAAGAGTTTATAACACCTCCCGCTATGCCATCTTGCGGGGCCTCTGTATTATCAGCAGTACCACCCATCTCACCTGGCCTAGAGATACCTTTGTGCTCCACCCAGTTGGTGCAGGTTCCAACTCGAAGATGTCCCATAAAGGGGGGGACGTAAAAAGAAAGGATGCAGTTCTTCAACTTCCATCTGGCATGGTCTCCTTTGCCTCTCCGCCCATGGACAAGGACTTTTCTGCCAGGCCCTCCATTCTGGACAATCAATCCGATGATTTCAGACATTTTTGATAATTGGGCGTCTGGAATCCGTCCTTAAGGGACGGGGTACTGTCACGATCTGCCTGCAGCTTGCTGCTTTGTATTGGCAGCTCCTGCCTCCAGGACTATTAGACTTTATAATTGTGTGTTGCAGCAGTACCTCTGATCACCAGAGGTGCTGCTACTGTGCCTGCTTCATGTCTTTTAGGAGTTAACCTTCCTGCACTAATTATTCCTTGCACCTGGGTGTTTTCCCTATTTAAACCCATCACTCCCAGCACACATTGCTGGTTATTGTTGTCACATCCTGTTGTTACTTGTTCCTGCAATCTGATATGCTTCTGGCTACTTGCTGCTTGGGATCTGTCCATACCTCCCTGCTTACCTGCATTAGCTGTGTACCTGGTGGGTTCTGCAAATTCATATTACCTCCTGCTTCCTGCATCAGCTTTGCACCTGGTATTTACTACAAACTCATGATTACCTGCTATTTGTACATTTCTGCAAATAAACATAGTGTTTTCACCATATTCGTGGCTCCTAGCTGTATTTCTGTATTTAACCGTGACACCAGGGATTAAACTGTTTTTTTTCATAATTTATTAGTTTTAGAATTACCTCACTTATTCAAGAAACTGGTGGAGCACTAAATTAGGTTATTTTAGGCCAAAAAAAAATAGATTTTTAAGGAATATTGCAAAACACAACCAAACAAAACCAAAACCAAAACCAAAACATGCAAGGGTGGTTTGGCCAAAGCCAAAACCAAAACCAAAACCCCAAGGTAATCCAGATCCAAAACCAAAACCAAAACACGGGGTCAGCGAGCATCTCTACTTAGGATAGAACATTTTTGACTTATTTTTATAAGGCTTCCAAGATTAATTTATATATAAAGATTGTAATTGATTATTTTACAATTATTCTACATCATTAATAAGTTAAAAGTTAAAGAAGGCAAAACAACAGTGATTTTCTAAGATGGTCATTGAAGAGATAATAAGCTACATTGGATTGTCCTGATTTTCATCCTCACTTTATTAAATAGTTTTTAGTTGCTAATTTATTGTTAAATAACATTAAAATAATTCATTGCTTTTTATAAGGCATGTTCCCTAATATTCCTTGTGACACACCACCAATCTCTCTGCAGTTCTGTCCCCTTGCACCCATAAAAATTGCCATAGTCTTAAAAGTTCATCAGTCTCATTGGGGGTCTCGCCTCTTACTGTGTCAGCCACATTACTTCTCTGAAGATAAGACCAGGGTGGCGACCACAAAACATTATCCGTCTTGAACTTGGGGAAATTACATCTGCAGAAATATTGCAGCATAATAATAACACAAATCAACTTAACTTAGTACTGCTGATAACGTAATTGAGTTTATCAAATAATCACTTATTTCCGCATGATTTATTACCTAGTACTAAGGTCTCATCTCCTTGTAACTTGTATGTGTTTCCATTCTGCTAATACTAGCTCATTTTTTATCTTGGACAGTCAGTTTGTAATTCTGCTTATACCTACATGAATAAAACATATTTTTTTATATCAATGACTTGAACTTTGTATGATAGGAACAGCTATATTAAATGTGGAGCAGTACACAAGTTGGGCTGAGCACTACAATATATTCACCCCGAGTAATGAAGCAAGTTTTTGCTTGGCCTTGGTATAGCTATTGAATTTAAAATGTCTTAAGTTTATGTTTTCATATAAAAATGTATAAGATCAACCCAGCGGCACAGTGCTTGTTATATTAGCAATGCGCTGTTTACTCTAATGCTTTGGATTTAGATTTTTATTCTGTGTGTTTGTTTAAGTTGCTTACAATAGACAAGGAGCAAAACAACGAAAAGAAAGTTCACACAATCATAGCCAGAGGGTTTTACAAGGCAGTGTAATATATTGGTCCAGTACAATTAGGGAAGGGATAATTTTCTGCTGTTCTCCAGCTTTTATACAACAAACTTATATTTACTAACATTTTAAAATGATTTTCAAGGACACTTTGCTTATGAGTAGTTGAATTTAAACATGTAAAAATGTTGCTGTCAAAATGGACTTTCTTTTATTACAATCCTTAAGCCACCTAGTGGATGACCCAAACTACCCTTTACATAATGCCCTTGACAAAAATCCCCTTAACTAACAAGTAAAGACATGAGAGGCTTGCTTGGCACGTAAAGGTCACAACATGTAACAAAATAAATCAATTTAAGTGGTGACAAAGATAAAAGCATGGACAATCAGCCACCAGCCATTTTTCATACCATAATATGGTGAGTAAACAGGCGATTCTAGGCCATGAAGTCCCACTCTCTCTCCTATGGCTTAGTAGCTGGACCCGCCCTCACAGACGGTGCGCCATAGCCACCTCAGAGGGCAAGTATTACTGATGATGAGCCTCCGTTTTGAGGGAGAGTCCTTCACCGCCACACAAATGCATCATTTATGGCTGCTGATTTGCATGCTTTCATGCCACACTGAGACACTTCTGAACTAAAAACTGTTTGTCATACAATTCATAAAGTACAAGCTGTTAAAGGGGACTGGGTGGTTGGGGAAATTTTCAGTGACAAGAGGAAAACTCACCATCTATGTTTAAACTTATTGTCAGGAGTTAAACCCACGGCATGTGCTTCTGTGGACTGCTGCTCTGCTGACTGAGCTATTTTGACTACTGGACAGCTCCATGCCTTTACTCTATGTTCTAGCTCAGTTTTACTGATCACCTTATGTTCTATTAAAGTAATTCTATGGTTTTCAAATAAGCATTGCCCAATCAATTGTATGTGTTTCCAAAGCACAAAGTGATTTATTTTAGCAGATGTAAAAAGTTAACAGTTCAATACATTATTAAATAATACAGTACAGTACAGCACAGCCAATACCGAAAGATACATGCATACATACCGCTGCAATCGCTGCGCTTTCCATGGGTCCCAATGGAACAGTATATCTGTTAGATAACTGTGGTCAGAGTAGACTGGCTGGCAGCGCAGCTGTGATCATATATATTCATTCAGTGCCACCTTTCCCACAACCTGAACCATATATATCACTGAAGTGCACATATAATCTTATTATATAAACTAATAATAAACCAAATGCTATCTGCTTATATATTACAGTTAAAGAAAATGGAAGTTGCTCAAATCAATTTATAGGCTATATCAGGTGCATGAAAGGGTGGGGTTATCCTAAAAGGAACAAACACAGACAAATACCCCCAGCACATAAATTACAGTGTAACGAAACCAATATGAATATGAATTATATAAATAACTAAATGTTGTAATGCGAGTGTGTGCGTGCGTATTTTACCGTGTGATCGCACCACGCGCTGTGTTAGGTGACGTACGGATCTGTGTTACATGGCGTACGCATCGCAATCGCACGGCAAAACAATATTAACCAATATACTTTCGTTCATCCAATTATACGACTTCGACAGTTCCACCCTTTGATAGTATAATAAACTATCACCTTAAAGATGTTATATGCAGGATCTCAGTACCACGTTTCATTGTTATGTAATACAAGTCCCCCTAGGTGTATGACCACGCTGTTTGTAGCTCTAAACAATTTATCATAGGAGAGAGTCTCAATCCTCAAACGATTTCTTTTACTATAGACCGTACACTTCTGGAGCTTGGAGATAACATTTTGTATGCCCTTCAAGGGTGCAGTAAAACATGTAATACATTATTCAGAAAGGTGCAGAGTACAATAGAACATGTATCAGTTATACAGAATACTCTACTACAGTTCTTCATGTCTAACAGGTTTATCTGTTCAACGCATGTCTTTAAGCTCAGAATACATTTAAACACTTCATGTTCATCAATAGCATCATCCTATGTCTATCAATAATGCCATATACAATCTCCTTCAGCTTGCGTTAATATACACACTTCTAATAATGTCATCAACACTTGTGGGCGGGCTATTGTCTGTACGTTCTTCCCAGTCTCCCGATACTCAGATTGAACAGTGATCGGCTTGCAAAGCATTGGGAGACTTCAGACTAAGGGACCTAGGTGTCGTACTTTTTCCCCTAGTGACCTTACACCCATAGTTCGGGTACCTCAAGAATATTTAGTGGAAAGAGAAAAAGTCCTACTTGATATAATCACTGAGGTATGTGAGAGCACGCCCAGCACTTTGTTTGGTCTAAAACCTTACCGTCCCAAGAATGATAATCATTCTCAAGGATGCCTGCTCAAGTCCGAATATTACTGGACTGGCATCGCTGGGTGTACCTCTTTTTAACCATGGGGTCACTGTACTTTCGGACGTAATGCTACTCAGACAATAGCCCCTCGCACTTTCTCCAAGCTCCAGGGTTTCCAAATTTTCCTTTACCCCTGAATTGAATAGAGTAATTGGCTGGACCGATTATGCTACTAACTTCTCCTTCATCCCCAATACCTCCTTATCATTACTTGAACCAGTCTCTGTCACCTGCCAATAATCAAAAGAATTAACCGTCCTGAGAAGAGAATGAAATGAGAGAACACAAAACAGGAAAAACTACAACTTCATGCTGGACAACAGTCTTAGCCTTTGGCTCAGGTGCTACTAACTGCATTCGAGGCCTTCCAGAACAGACTCATGAGTGCCTTTGGACCCTTCTCTGAGTGTTGGCCCCTCTGCAGTGGGTGGAATGGGCACCAGTGTGTCTCTGCTACCCTTGAAGCCTTGATGCTGGTAGCCTACACCTGGTACCTGTCTGTCAAATAACCTGAGCCTAAGAAATTACTGCTCCACAACTTACTCTCCTGATCCAACATCCTGACAGTTAGTGTGACTTTTCAGGAAACAGTGTTTTGAATGTTCTCAGTTGCCGTCTCACCATTAACCTTCCCTCTCTAGTCTTTTCAGTTACAATCTCATCCCAAGAGGGGTGAAGAACATCTCAAAAATCGTCAGGTTGAGAGGCTACCCAGGAGGGATCTTTTGGTAGCGGGTAAGGACTAGTGGCCGAAGCTATCAGTCACTTCAATCAAGTTCCAACTCTTATTCTATTCAATTCGTTCTACCTAGTACCACTACTTTATGTTCACACTGGTTTGTGGCTAATTGAAAGTATGTGATTTGTTACCACTACTCATACATTATACCTCTATTATCAATAACATGAATACCCCTATCATCTATTATAACTCTAGGACTATCATATTAAATAACAAAAGCTTTGAGTATGACACAGTAATACATTAGACACATTTCAATACACCTTTTACCCAGACATATTTCATTGGTACACCAGTGTATACTTGAGGATCCTGCATGGTGGTAATTGGATGACGTGTATTTGTTTTACCTGGAGGAAAACCCATCAGCAGGAGGGATATGGGATGGCTCTATTGGTATCCTTTTCCTGACATTCTCTTAATCAAGATAGGACGTTGCCGTCCTACTAGCTTGAGACGAAATATCTGGTGCACCTCAATATACTCTTACCAGCTTGCACATACCTTCTGTACCCAGCTGAGCCAGACCAATTGCTGCCTCCTCTGGGACTGGGAGATACACTCTGGGAGCTTCTGATCTACCTTGTCCATCTTTCCAGAGTCCACCAGACTCCTCACCACATCTCTTCACCTTCCAGACAGTTTATTCCTCAGGTTACACAAATCTTTATATATTAACCAATATGTGTATGTGTGCATGTTTGTGTGTGTGTGTGTTAACATTTTAAAACTAAAACAATACAACGAAAAACAAAACAAAACATAGATTTGTTAGCTGTCACATAAAACCCTGCTGTCTATTTGACAGCTATGTTCGCCCTGGTGTGACAGGTATGTATGGTCGTGTATGTAAGCGTGGACTTTACTAGCAGCTACTTCAGTGGGTAACTGTGTCACTGTATAAAGTCCTATGTAGTGTCCTAATCATGTGCTGGTATTGCTATAAAACGATTTCTCAGTCACCTCAACATCGCCACCTAGACTAGAAAAATGCTGAAGACCAATGTATATCAATCGATTTTCCCTCTACCAACTCACTTGCCATTCTCAGTACCTCACATTCAGCTATTTGACTATGTGAGAAAGACAAAGGGGTCTATTTCTATAACACTTTCTTCAAATATAACAGTATCCAGTATATGTCTGTCTAACAGTAAAAAAATATAAAACATGAAAATTCTACATTTTCTAGGGTTTCACATTATGTCGTATCTTGTGGTAAAAATCCTACTCCAATGTTCTACACAGAGATGCATATCTGTATCCCTATCCTCTAGCAATCTCCTGTCTCCACCCTTTGTGCATCCATATAAAGGCACATTTTTGTACAGGAGGCACGAACCACAAAAACAACAAAAAAACAAAACAGATATGCAATCTATAAAACATGAATCGTATTTCCACAACAGAACCTTTCTGCTTAAAATCAGCAGTTTCTATACACATGAAAACAAAACCCCTGACTGTTTATGTGACTCATGTCAATCTAGTGTGTGTATCCCTGAACTTATCTTATGTAAAAAATAAAAATATGTCTTAGCCCCATTGATGAGACTGTGTCTGATTTGATCTCTACCAGAGCAGAGAGAGAGCGAGAGAGAGAGAGAGAGAAAAAGAGAGAGAAAGAGAGAAAAAGAAAGATAGAGAGAGAGAGAGAGAGAAAGAAAGATAGAGGGGTACTAGCATTTGTGTAAAGAATGAGAAATAAGTAAGCAATGAATAATGGGAATACAAAGATTTGAATACAAACATACATGTACAAAGGGAGATTTTACAGCAAAAAAAATGACAGCTGGATTGGACTCTATGGAGAAATGGCTGAATTAATTCCACTGCTCCCCTTAGCGATTTGCTAACTCTGACCCCTCCCCATACTTGACTAGGGGGTCTAAACCGTGCAATCCAGTGTCGTCCGTTATTTGTTCATTAAGAACTCAGTATCACATTGACTACATACCTTTTCAACGGACTTTCCTAACTTATGATAGAGAAATGTAAAAATTAACTGTTGATAACTCATCTGAGATACATAAAACGATATTTTGGAGCAAAGTGTGTACATACTTCATTTTTGGATAATGATTCTCAGCCAAACAAATTATCATGAGTCACTGCAACCTGAAACAAAGAGTGTTCTAATTGTCTAATGTTAATTAGTCTTTCAAGAGTAATCTTTCTATTTCTCTATCCCCCCCCTTTTTAAACACTGAGTCTATATTTCTTTCATGTACCTTTATCTGTGAAGAAAAGACAAGATAGTTATCTTTAAACAACAAACAAACCAAACATTCTCATTCTTTACCATCGGCCAGCGATTTAGGAAAGCAAACATTTGACAACATAAAACAAAACAAGCAAAAACAACAAAGATTACCTTTAAAAATCAGTTTCTTTCTGAACCTTCATATTAACACTTACCACAGATTAACATTTACCCCATCTGGTTGTAGGACTACAGGTCTGACCTAACCTCTAGGTTTGGCTATGGTTCTCCCCCAAAGCATTAGCTGCTATGGGGTGCACAGGAAACTGTTGAGAAGTCTCTGAGACTTTGTGTGCCGTCTCTGTGGGTGTCTGTGTGTTTCCCCCTTAGATGGGCCTAGTCTCTTTGCTTCCGCTCTTGTCATTGTACAGTCCTTTGCTTGGTGTCCCGTTTTAGTGCATCTAAAATACTTCCTCAACTCATGTTGTTTCTTTTCCTTAAACCAGGTGTTATTATCATGTGGTTGTGTGTGTAGTCCCTCTAATGCTGGGATACTCACCATCATTAACCTATCACTCTGTGTTTTTTCCTTTTTACATTCTCTTGCGAAATGGCCTTCTTTGTTACACTTGAAACACCTGATTATTCTATGTTTCTTATTATGTGGGTTGTATGCTGGTGGTCGGGTGTGCAGACCCTCTAGTGCTGGGATACTTACCATCATTACCCTATCACTTAGTGTCTCTTTCTGTTTATTCATATTTCTATCATATCTTATAGCTGACTCCCTGAGAGCACTTACAGTGATTCCTCTCCAGTATGGTAATGAAGTTTGCACCCTTCTTTGTAAGTTTTCCCTGTAATATGCATTATCTTTTATGTCTGATACCCCAGTATATTTGGCTATCTCTATCAGAGCCCTGCAAAAATAGTCTGTTGCATTTTCACTATCCTCTTGCTTGATAGTAAAAATTTTACTCCAGTCCACTATTACTGGAAAATATATGGCCAACTGTGTGATTATATGTCTAATATTGTCCCGATTATCATCCTTGGTTAAGGATTCATCCTCCTCCAACATACAGTCCTTAATGAACTTTTGTATATCAGTATTGAGGGGAAGACAGGTCTTTAATAATACTCGCCAATCGTTATTAGCTGGCTCGTACACATTATCATAATATCTAATAAACTTCTGACATTTGGTCAAATCTTTCCTAGGATCAGGGAAATCAGACAAAATTGAAAATGTTTCAGACCTAGTGCATGAATCATGCTTTGCTACATGTTTTAAGGGAACATCACCATCTCTGTCCACTTTCCCATTGGGAACTGCTGTTGTGCAGACAGGATGTAAGTCTACCAAATCACTATAACTAGTTGCTGAAATTGCTGCTGCAGTACAATGGATGTCTCCCCCTGTGTTAACCTTTACATTATTCTCACCACTTTCAGCCGCTGCCCCTGCTGGTGGGATCGTTCCTTTTCTTTGTCCTGAAACATTTCTTTTAACATTACTTAAAACAACATACAAGTTACTAGTTACAGTTTTTAAATTTTTGGTATTGGCTGTACTTTCCGCCACGACCGAATTTGTCGGGGGCGTGTTTGCGCTCATTTTGCCACGCTTTGCAACGCACACTTCCAGAATGCTCATTTCCGGTACGCTTATTTCCGCTGTGCGCACGCGTCTCGGCCACGTGTTAGCTTCCATTTGCCACAATTTTAAACAGTCATCATGTTCCATTCTCGTTTTTGTTGGTGTAATCAACCGTACTTTATCTCTAACATTATTTAACACCTCTGAGTCAAGACTACCTATGTTTGGAAAAGGTTTCGCACACTCCCGGGCATACGCACCATACTTATTATACATAACATACTTCGCCGAACCAACCGGCCATTCATTAGGCAGCACAACATGGACTATCTCTAGCGTTTGCTTCGTATCGTTTGTAAAAATAACCTATTTCTCAACGCTACACAAAAAGACTTTTTACCTGTTCTCCTTTCAAACAGAACCTACTAGAGATTTTTATCCGTAGACGATTTCAACAGGTACGTCCCCTTAAAGATATCAATACCCTCCTTGATCCACCCGGATCAGGGGGTAAATGTATCAAGTTGAGAGTTTTCTGGCTGGTCTGACAAGTCAATCAGATTCTAGCTATCATTTATTTAGTACATTCTGCAAAATGATAGCTAGAATTTGATTGGTTGCTATAGGCAACATCTCCACTTTTCAAACCCGCGGGAAAACTCTCAGCTTGATACATTTACCCTTAGGTCGGGTTTATACCAGGACGCCAAGCCATAGATAACACCAAGCGTGCTATTGACCTCATGCGTTCTATTCATTCTGATAAACTATTGTCACTGATCATGGCGCTCGACGATGAAAAAACATTCAGTCGTATTTCATGGACATTTATGCAAAGAGTTTTGGGGTCAATGGGCTTCACCGGTAAATTTTTAGATGCTCTGTTAGCTCTATACTCAATTACCCAGGGCAATAATGGTGGCTAATGGAGACACATCCCCCCCTTTTCAATTTCCAATGAAACACGGCAAGGTTGCCCCCTCTCACCTCTAATCTTTGCCCTTTTGATTGAACCATTAGCAGCTAAAATACGATCTAATGAGGCTATTCAAAAAATTAAAGTAGGGAAATCCGAACATAAAATATCATTGTATGCTGAAAATGTCCTCCTCGGATCCCGTAGTCTCTCTACCTCCCCTCCTTGCAGATATCAAAATCTACAGTTCCATCTCAGGATGCAAAATAAATCCTCATAAAACAAATATTCTTGATTTCTATTTTACAGATGAAATTAGATCATCTTTCACTCAATAATTCCCCTTCAAATGGCATCAAAAACAGATTAAATATTTAGGCATCCATATCACTAAACAATACAGTCAATTTTTTCAGGCTAATTACCCAACACTACTCTCCCAGATCAAAACTGACCTAGAAACTTGGAGTCCACATCTCATTTCTCGGATAGGTCACATTAATTCAATTAAAATGAACTTCTTAGCCAGATTATTATATCTTTTCCAAGCCCTATCCATACGCATCCACTACGCAACATTACACCTCACAATTCATATGGGGCAGAAAGTGCCCAAGAGTCCGGCTCCTTGTCCTACAGAAATCGACACGGGGCGGTGGCTTAGGGGTCTCCAATTTTAAATATTATTTTTTAGCGGCACAATTTTCCCAATGTGTTTTATGGAGCTCTCCTAGTTCTTCCAGAGTTTGGCTCTCGATCGAAGCCGAGAGCTTGGGTATTTCCTTCACCTTCTCTCTCCTGTGGCTCCCTCGTACTAAACATCCACAGTCCGCTTCTCATCATCCAATTATAGCTCACTCGCTATCTCTCTGGGACAGAGCAAACACAAAATTTAAGCTTGCTCCTGCTCCTAGCCCAATCATTCCACTCTTTGATAACCCTAAATTTCCACCAGGTTGTATAATACCATCCTTCGAGCCTTGAAAGCGGAAAGATGTTTGTTACCTCAATGACATTACCAAAGACATTTCTTTTCCCTCATTCGATGACTTAAAAACAAACCTTAACATTCCGAACACACACTTTTTCCAATACCTACAACTAAGAAATTTTCATTCTACCACTATATTAACTCTAGGTAGCAGATCGTTGACCTTTTTTTCAGTCGCTTACCTTTGACGGTCCTCTACCAAAGGTCTCATCTCTACTATACTGGGAACTCAGGGTCCCTGACACGTGAGCGGGCTTGGGAGGAAGATCTGGGAGGACCTCTAGATAATGAGGACTGGGAAGAAATAAGAGCTAACACAGCCTCTAGCTCCATCTGTGTAAAACTGAAAGAAAACGCATATAAACTTCTTTATCAATGGTACTTGGTCCCAACCAAACTACTAAAAAAATTTCCGGACTCGTTCAGCATATGATGGAGGGGATGCAGGATGGAAGTATCCTTTCTCCATATTCGGTGGAAATATCCCAAACTTGCCCTGTTCTGGATGGAACTTCGGAACTTTGCGTCACAAGTTCAACTACTGCAAATTAACATCCCCTACTCTCCCAGGTTTTCCTCCTCCATCTTGGGATTCCATCCGCCACCAAACATCAAATGAAGATGTTCCCTCGCATAGTTTCTGTTGCCCTATGCCAAATAGCCACTGATTGGAAGCAGCCCCTTGCGCAAACACTGCAGACAATTAGCGGCAGAATATGATACATGTATAAAATGGAATATATTACATGTATTATCCGCAACACCTCTAAAACATTTAGTAAAGTATGAGCACCGTGGACCTCATACTTCCAAATTCAAATTCCTTTCGCCACCTGACTCTCTAACATCATTCCACCTGGATCCTTCCCATCTCCCTCTACCTCACCCTTCCCATCTCTCCTTTCCTCTTTTAATTATTCTACCCCACTGCTTCTTACCTTTCACCTTCAGGCAACCTGCCACACCTCCCACCTTTTTATTCTCTTATGTCTAACTTCTTTCTTTGTAGTTTCTCCTTTCTCTTCTTATTATAAAATTGGGTCAGTATCTGCATCTTTTATTTCTTCTAATGGATGCTGTTTGTTTTATTACCTCTATATTTATATGCTATTTGTAACACACTGCGTCATTTATTGATACATACTATTGACCTTTGCAAAAATAAAATCTTAAAAACAAAAACTGGGAGAAATGGACATCTCTCTGAATTCCCATATACCTGAAAAAACCTTATACGAATAGCGGGGTACACATGGACACAAGCTGTAATATAATATAATCAAAATATTTAGTAAACAAAATAAAATTTAACATCTGGACAGGGCCTGATTAAGGGTCACAGCCGCGCTAGGCTAATACACCACTTGCCTCTCTCTTTCTCTCTCTCTCTCTCTCTCTCGAACAAAGTTGTGGAATATTAATTAATACATAAAACACACTTCATTCTGCACTTCATCTCTTACCTGATATTGCAGCGTGGGCTACCTGATGTTCTCTCTTGCTTGTTCTTAGAGCGTTGTTGTCAGTTGGCTGGCTTCTGGAAACTTGGAGTCCTGTATTTAAAATGTGCAAAAATTGTATTATAGTGCAAAATTTTAGCAAACCCGGAATGATTCAAACACTCAATTATGACCATATAACACAACCCCCTAGTACAGACATAGACAATAAAATATATGAAAATTATTTACAATTACATACTAAGATCTACCAGCCCTGACTGTCTAGCATTTAGTATTCTAGTCACCACCACACAATACAGAGATCATGCCTCCCACAAGCTATTTCATCAGCTCCCCCCACCAGCCACTACATCCCCCCAGCCATTTTTATCAACCCCCACCAGAAGGTTTGACACTCACCATCCATTTCATCACCCACTCAATCACTCATTTGGTCACCCCCCTAGTCATTAACCTTCCCTAGCCAATTCGTCACCCCCATAGTCTATTCATTAACCCCCCCAGCCAAATCATTAAACCCCCCAGTCAATTCATTAACCCTTCCCCCAGCCAATTTATCAGGCCCCATAGTCAATTATGTGATTTACCTAAGAATTGATTTATTAATATTGAAGGTGTGACATTCAGTGTTAGTGGTACCGCTGCAATTCAAGTTAACTCAGCAGTAGATGCTAAAAGTGGGGCGCCTGACCCATAGGGAATAGCACGGTACCCCAAACACCTGAATAAGAAGGAGCCCTCTAGTGGGCGCGGTAGTGACCGTAAGAGTCTTGATGGGTTATTATTGATGGTTATTGCATCATCACCAGTCAGATATTGTTAACGTGAAAGTAGTAACTGTGATTACCAGTGGGCCTTATTAGACAATGTGTATTGAAGATGTGATCGTTATTCTGCCTTATACTCACCAGGTGTATGTTATATGTTAAATGCTATTGTGCTCTATGCTGATCAGACGAATTATTTTGTCATTACTATTGAGCTGAAGGGGTCAGTGGCTTACCAAAACTATCCTTACCGCATTCTCAATAAAATCAAGTTGTTTGACAAATCTTTGTCCCTTTCATTGAAGTATTTATCTCCTGACCACCGGATATCCAAAAGAGAAAAGAACCTGACTCGTATCTGGGAGACAAGGAAAGGGAAGGATTTCCCATCAGTACACGACCACCAAATATATATGCATTTTCTGGTACATTAACAATGCACTTGCAATATATACACGCTGATGATGACGACCTACAGCACTAGCTATCCGCTTCTAAATGGCTGATAACAATTTAACCTGTGAAGCTGCTTTCTTCATTGATGATGCCTATAACCTTAAACTTGGATTTTAAATGCAGTTTATACTTAACAAAATTTACAGTAAACTGTGATATCCTCAATCACCTATTTCCTTGTGTGCTCATTCTACTATTCTATCACACTTTGTACCTCTTGGTCTGCTTCGCTAGCCCTGTTTTCCCTGTTTTCCTAAGCTTCGGCCTACTTCTCGCTGATTTCTCGCTGATTTCTATAGTTAAAGATAATAATAATAATAATAATAAGCTGATGGGTACAGTACCATATATTAATGTTTATAAACCAACTGGACTTGATTGTCAGTGTGCCTCCAGTGCAGAGTCAGATGCACGGCTCTTATCTTGAGAATGAACATACAAATATGGAAAACAGATTGAGCTATTAGAAACAAAGGTCCTAACTCATTAAGGCCCGCAACACAAACATTTTCTGTGTTTTTTTAAAAAAAACACACATACTTCAGGCATACACACATCCTAGAAGTGGACCTGAATAAACGTCTCCTGTTGAATAAGGGTCTAGGTTTGGTCTGGTCTAACAGACAATACACTGCTGGATACGTACAATACAAATGTGGAATATAAAGTCCTAGCAGATTGCACAGAAAAAAAAGTATTCAATTATTGCCACCTGTTAATAATATAGTCATTAATGAAATTAATGCATTTTTACAGTTGTTCTTGATTGCAAACACAAATCCTATCATGCATAAGTTTTATAAAAGGTTGGCTCATTAGTCCATTACTTTCTTTCACAAGGATGTATTTGTTGTTCATTTTATGCTAATACAATTTTATGTAACCACCTGTCACCCCATGTTTGGTACACAGGTGTTGCTGTGTGGTGAGCAGTCCAGTAGTTGGGCGCCAGACCGTCTCTATCAAAATAAACTCTTTGGTTACACTCCATCACATACTTGCCAATCTATTGATGGGAATTCCCGGAGGGAAGAGGGGGGTATGGGTGGAGGGGCCGGGGCTTGGTTAATTGCATAATTTTTGTCCACCGCCCTGTGATGGACAAAACGGCATTTTACACGGCATTTTACAGTGGGGGGCAGGGCCAAAATGCCGCAATTCCCTGAGAATTGCGTCATTGCAGCTCTAATTCTGTCTACTTCATTAGGAAAGAGGATTCCCTACTCTTCCAGGAGTCCAGGAGTCCTACCCGGAATTCGAGAGTTGGCAAGTATGCTTCATGATAATTAAGTTGTAAATAACACTAAAATAAATATATACAGCTCCAGTCTCCTCCAGCACAGATCTCAAGCGGTTGACATGAATGTGCCGGCATATACATTTTCACATACTCTTCCTGCATAAAGATAGATGCTGAGGATGAGCAAAACCTTTCCCACATCCAGAGCTTCTCTTCAACACATGCATGCAGCTCTGACACCTTCTCTGTGTACTCTACACGGCGTCTCATCCCTCCTAGGTGACCAGATAACGCTCTTGCTTGCAAAAGCTTGAATTCTAGTGTACGCTCAGCCCTTCCTTGGTCTCTCTCAATGCAGCTAGATGGCATCTTTCAGTAATCCCCTCTCCCTAGGGGTCTCATTACCAAAGTTTAATGCGGTCACGCTCCTGCATGAGGCGACCCACCTTTCTCTATTAGGGGGGTACCAGTACTTTCTTCCCGGGACCCTGGCTGTCACTCCCGATCCACACAGGTTCTGATCAGCTCCTACCAGCCTTATGCTGCAATGCAACTGTTCCTGACGTGTCTCATCTGGGTCCTAATGCCAGGATCACACATTCAGTCACTGGGAGGCGCAAGTAACAATGTCAGAGGGGGCGTTCCATTTAAAATATTTTGAATTTTATTTTATTTTTACACAAAGGCCACTCTCATCGTTGCTCATTAACATTTTGTAGCGCCTTTGTAGTTTATGTAAAATGTAATGAAAAACACATTTTAAATGAACATTATTTTTGCACCACAAATAACTTTAAATGTCAGTGTACAAATAAGCGATCAAGTATTTGGGTGCTACATGAAAAAACAGTCAATATTTAACTTCAAAACAGAAAACTAGTTTGCACCCCTTGCATTGTAACATGGTTTTGTCCAGGAGACTAAAATAAGATACCTCTTCATTTAAGATCTTTAATGAATCAGGCCCCTTATTTGGATGTACAGAGAAATGGTTGCATATGTGTGAACAACTATTTTATAATTGTTACTATGTTTAATAATTTTTATGGTAAAAATAAATTAAAATTACATGCAAACTGCTTGTGTGTGGACAATTGTTTTTGGCGTTTTCTTTACTCTGCTTTGCTTTTCACCATACTTTGCCTCCCTGCACATGTTGGGCCTGAGCAAATAGAAAAATTGTAACTTTGTACCTTGGCAAAATCATGTTGCAATGCAAGAGGTGCAAAAGAGTTTATTATTTTGAACATAAGAAAATTACTGGCCGTTTTTTCATGTAGAACACAAATACTTGATAGCTTTATTTTGACACGGACATTAAAAGTTGATCTAGGACATGCTCTACCCGAACTATAAATCTGTCCCTGCAATTTTAAATTTACCTTCCCCTCCAATGCAACATGGTTTTGCCCAGGTGCAAAGTTACTCCTTTTTTTTGCTTTCCTTTCCTTAATGAATCAAGCCCAGTGTGCAGCCGCAGGCAGCCCAATATTGATAGAAGTAAAAAAAGGGGGCGGGGACTATATATATCCCTCCCAGAATAAAATTTAGATCCGCCCCTGCGGAGAGAACATACAAACTCCACACAGATAAGACCCTGGTCGTAATCGAATACACGGTCCCAGTGCTGTGAGGCAGAAGTACTAACCACTGCCACTGTTCCATGCATTGTTGCACAAAGTTCGTAGACTTATAAGTTAAGCAGCTATAGGACAATACGCTTTAAACTTCCTTTCCGATTGTAACATGAAATTATAGTCTCATTTATCTCTATTTTGTTGTATACAAGTATCTGATAGATGCCATAGAACAAGTGAGAGAGAATGATGCAATGAGGAAGACACAGCTGCATCTCCAGAATTAGTGAATCTTACCTAGGTCTGTCCTTGTCCCCAGGATAATTAGGACAGCATCCTGTCCCTCCACGGCCTTCGAGACATCACTCTTATTCAACACGTCTCCCACCACGATGCGTGCGGGTTTCTTGCCCTCAGGCAGGCGAGCCGGATCCCTCACCAGGACAGTCACATTGTACCCTGTAAACAAGGAATATTATCTATTTATCTAGTAATTGGCAGCCACTATGACAAGAATCCCTACAACATATTTTTGTATTTTTCTAAGCTGGTGGTGGGGGAACATGTTAGGTTTTTAATAAAATTTTTCACAAATTCCCAAAAATTATTCATATTTTGGAATAATAATCTTAACATAACAACATACAAACCGTCATGGTGTCACAGAAATCACAGTGACAGATACCATATTCATTTCCGAGAAAGGGGAGTGATGCCTACTGGCTTCTCAGTGTACAGGGGAACCACACATCCGCATAAGGGAACAGGTTTAGGAACGAA